>NW_028246509.1:0-89956 GCF_964263255.1 Lissotriton vulgaris
CTTTACATGCGACCCCCTGGCCAACAGCAGCACTGGGCTGCTATTTACTTGACACTGCACTAACATCAAAAATTTAGCCCAGAGGAGGAAGATGAGGGTCGAACTGGAACAGACTACAGCACCTCAGGAAAAGAATCTACAGCGAAGAAAAAACACGGGAAGTTAAGGAGTCAGACATCTGGTCTTCCCGAACGCATGGAGAAACGACTGATATGGGACTATTCTGTGACATCGCAGGTTATCAGGAGGATGATAATGATAATGCCAGCGCAGCATTGTGTGTTGAGGGAGCCACAGGTGGACCTCCACCCCCCAAGCAGGATCCTTTTGAAACTTTATTCAGCACCCTCAAACAGATGCAAGGGGAGGCCAGGGCAGAAAGTCGAAGAGCAAGACAGCCCACAAAGAAAATTCAGAACACTTTGAGGAAAGTCAACAAGCTCTACGATGGGATAGTGGACAGAGTAACAGAGGTGGAGGAGCGCACTGGAAGACTGGAGGACGACGTTGGAAGCTGGCAGGCATTCAAATCAGAACAGGAGAAACTAGCGGTGGACATGTGCTGGAAAATGGAGGACTTTGAAAATAGGCAGAGGAGGAATAATGCCAGGCTACTGGGTGTGGCAGAAGGGACAGAAGGGCAGGACGTCAGGCAATTTGTGGTCAACCTATTGAAGGGGGCTTTCCCAGAATCTCAGTGGCAGTGGGATAGGGAGATACAGAGAGCACATAGGTTCCCATTTACAATGAAGAAAGCCCATGGTTTGGGTGGTGCAGGGAGGGATGGGCAGGGAATCCTCCCAAGGGCTATCTTAGTAAATGTAGGAAACTTTCTGCTCAGAGAAGAGATTATCAGTAAGGCTAGGCCTGATAATAGGAGGTCATTTGAAGCCGTAACCTTCTTCGCCAGGCCTGATTTTTGCCATGCCACTATAGAGAGGAGATGGAAGTTTCGGCAAATGATCTCTCCTTTTCAGGCCATAGGTATGGAGGCATATCTCTTATTCCCTGCCAGGCTTAAGGTGGTCGTGAGGGGTAAACCCTGGATGTTATCATCCGAAATTAAAGCACAGCTATTCTTGGAAGAGATGAAAAAGCAGAAGGAAAGTCAGAATAGATGTGGCATGGGAATTTACATTAATCACTGCTAGTAGAACTCAGGTAGAAGGCTAAAAGGGTGAATGAGCAGCATAGCATACATATAAAGTCAAAGCGAGAGAGGGATGCGACTAGCGCAACCTAATGCGGGCACACATAGGTCCTTTGACCTATTCGCCGGTAAAACGGGGGGGGGGAGGGAGGGAGAGGGGAGAGTCAAGGAGAGGAGGGGCTGGGCTCAGGAGAGGGGGGAGGGAAAAACAGTAATAATGATTTTTTTTTCAATATGTGATTTAACACATTGTCATTTGTCTAGAATATACGGTATGCCTATAAACTGGTTGATGATTTTAAAAAGAATTGGTCTAATTAGTTACATTCTCCAACAATTTTTGCAATGGCGTGTAAAATAGCAACATTTAATGTATGTGGTCTCAACGACATGAATAAGAGTATGAAAGTGGCGGCATATCTAAAGACCCTGCGTTTGGATTTAATTTGTCTGCAAGAGACACATATAGAAGGGAGTAAGGCTTATCTTTTGAAGCAATTAGGATTCACTGTTCTTGCAAGTACTAAACAGGGTACCAGGACTAGAGGGGTAGCCATTTTGGGAAAAGCTAGGGACGTGATTATTGGGAGAAACAAGGAAGATAAATGGGGCAGATGGGTGATCGTGGAAATAAAATGTAGGGGTCAGACAATAACTATTGTCTCAGTCTTTGGATCCACAGAAGATGACCCAGATGTGTTCCAATTCTTAGATGTGGAGTTAGCTCAGTGGCTCAAGCCTATAGTGTGCTGTGGGGATTTTAATATACACAACCCAGAGAGTTCATTCACACAGCCTGGGGGGTCATATCGAGGAAGGAAGACGAAGGTGTATAATGCACTAGCTGCTATGGTGTCTCACAATGCCTTGGCTGATCCATGGATAAAGCTACACCCATATTTGGATGGGAGTACTTTTTACTCAGCACCGCACAAAGTAATGGGTAGATTGGATTACTTCTTAACGTCTACTACCTTACTCCCTGGCTTACATATAGAAAAATTCCCACGGGCTATATCGGACCATAGTCCGCTGATTTGTACGCTTAAAATTACTCAAACACAAAGAACATCCTCGCAATGGTCTTTCGAGAGAGCTTTATTAAAAGATGCTACATATAGAGAGCATATGATTCCATGGATACCCTACTTGTGGGAAATCAATAGAGGGACAGCATCCCCAGGGGTGATCTGGGACACCTTTAACGCTGGAGTAAGGGGAGAAACTATGAGTTTTGTTTTGGCAAGGCAGAAGAGGGAAAGGGATAAAAGAGAACAGATAGAAAAAGAGTTACTAAGAGAGGAAAATAACTTGAGTAGGGCATTTGTACGAAAGCTACCATTCGAAGAACATTTATTTAAAATCATAGCATTGAAAGCCGAAGCTGTTGAAGGATTGGCCAGGAAAGCAGCAGATAATTATTTAACGAAAAAGGAAAGAATATACGAATATAGCGAGAGAATAGGGCAAGTATTAGCAATAAGAACTAGGCAGAAAACAGCAGCAGCAACAATAAAATAGATAAGGGATGGACAGGGGAATGTGATTATAGATCCTAATTTAATAAGGGAAGTCTTTAGAAGGTTTTACTCAGATCTATATACCCCGGAGGATATAGCAAGTCCGGTAAATATTGAAAATTATTTGTTGAATATTTTACCACCGATATTTCCCGAAGAAGATCGTGAGATAATGGAGGGCCCTTTCCAGCTGGAAGAACTAGAGTCTGCCATCGGAAGTCTACCAGTAGGGAAAGCAGCAGGACCAGACCAAATACCAATCAAATTCTACCAAATATTTAGGGATGTGCTACTTGCAGATATGTTTTATACATTGTCGCAAGCACAACTAGGGGAATCTACTCCGGAATCCTGGGGCGGAGCTGATATTATCGTTATTTTAAAAAAAGGTAAACCACCAGAAGCACCAGGGTCCTATAGACCCATAACACTGATGAACTCAGATGTAAAAATATACTCTAAAATTCTGGCAAAAAGATTGGCAAAAAATATTGAGCAATTGGTAACCCCCACCCAGCACGGGTTTATACCTGGTAAAGGGACAACCTAACACGTTAGGACTGTAGTTACCATCTTCGATGCTTCGGTCTTATGAGACCCTGTTGCAGCGCTTTTTCTTGACGCTGAGAAGGCGTTTGACAGGGTCTCCTGGGATTATCTGTGGTATGTTATGAAGTGGTGCGGGATAGGGGAATAGTTTATAAAAGCTATACAGGCCTTATATATCACCCCTACTGCTAGAATTAGAGTTAACGGAGGGCTCTCAGCTGCAGTAAACATTGCTAGGGGGACCAGGTAAGGGTGTCCTTCCTCGCCCCTTCTTTTCGCGCTATATTTGGAGCCATTATTGCGGCGTTTTGAATCTAATGTGGATATACCACCAATAAGAGTAAATAATTGTATAGTGAAGACCCTAGCATACGCAGCCGACGTAGCAATCTTAACATCGAACCCTACTTTAGCTATAAAAGAGGTAGAAGCAGAGGCCCTGATGTTTGGGCAGATATCTGGGTATAGTTTGAAGAGAGCCAAAACACAGATTATAAAGAACACACATGCTAGGTGCGATGATAACAGAGTGGTTAGCTCGGCATTATATTTGGGAGTCTCATTATCGGCGGGCTTGAAAGCAGTAGTCGAGAGTAATTTGGCTCCATTAATTTTGAAGGTAAAGAGTGACTTAGAGAGAATGAACAATCTTCACCTTTCCCTGATGGGATGCACTAACGTAATAAAAATGTTGATTCTGCCCAAATTTCTTAATTTTTTTAGAACTATTCCCTTGGTTTTTGAAGTTAAATGGTTTAATTTGTTAGAGAATGTATTGAATAGATTTATTTGGGCACATGGGAAGACACGGCCTGCATATCGCTATATGTCTCTTCCAAGAGAGAGAGGGGTGTGGGGGGCCCCTGATTTTAGAATGTACCAAATGGCAGCAGCATTACAGTACATGCAGGGACTAATTGGGGGTGGCGGACTCGAGCAAAGAGTTACGACCATGTCCACGGAAGTGTATTCAGTAGTGTTGGGGGTCGAGACAGAAAATTGTTTATTAAATCGTGTAGAGTTTGGGTACTACAAAAGGACTAGATTTAAGACCGTAGAAGCAGCTGTTAAGATATGGAATGCTTTTTTAAAAAAGGCGAACCTAGGAAGATATAATAGGTATATCAGGCTATATAAGAACAAATCCTTCACGGCGGAAGTCTTTGCTGATTTAGTAATGGCTGGATGGGCACAAAAAGGGATAATACAGATTGGGGACTTAATGGACGAAGAGGGGATTGTCCAATTTGAAGATCTAACTCGCAAATATGGTATTAGAACTAGGGATTTTTAAAAATTTCTTCAGATAAGGAGCTTTCTCCGCAATAAGCGGGGTGGGGCACCGGGCTTCAGCCGCAATGAAATACTTGAGAAAATAGTACTAGGAGGGGATTGTACAATAAGATCTTTTTATGCAGGTCTTGCAAAAGAGAAGGTGGATGACATGAATAAATTTAGTAACAAATGGGTTGAAAAACTGAGGGGGGGAGCCTGAAAGTTTTGCGGAATCACTTGACCTGGGTCCTACCATCTTATGCTCGGGTCCCCTCCAATCTCAGCACTACAAGACTCTGTTTTCGCTGTACCACACACCGGCTAGAATAGCTAAATGGGGAGGTTCGACTAGTACCACCTGTCCTAGCTGTAATGCTGTAGAGGCAGATATTGTCCATATGTTTGCTACCTGCCCCCAGCTACACACCATAATTAAAAATATAGAAGATTTTATGGGTAGCACTTTAAGAATACGAGTACAATTGACACCACTGTTAATATTGCTGGGGAGGGATATGGGGGAAGATTACACCTATAAAGAATTTATGTTTATTGCCACCGCAGTATTAAGGCTGACAATAGCAAGAGCATGGCTGGATAAGACCCCCCCAGTAATGCAAACTTGGCTTTCAAACCTATTAGGCATGTATAATTTGGAAAAGGCAATATATTCACGTAAGTGGAAAAGGGGAAGAAAGTTAGGACTAAAAATCTGGGAGCCAATTGCGAAATGGAAAGAAACTATGGCGATATAGCAACTTATTTGTTTTGAAATGTTATAGGAAATATAGATATCTGTAAACTACAAGCCTAGGTGGATATTGTGTAAATGTATTTTATAATTTCCCTTTTTTTGCATGATAGGAGTAGTCTCATCAAACCAGATGTGGTTAATTATAAATTCAAAATTATTTGACAAATGTATAATATATGTATAATATATGTGATACAATGTGTAATGTAAGGAAAAAAATAAAAACAATAAAAAAAAATTGTTAAATAAACAGCCAAGTGTTTACTTAAAAATTAAGTGAAGTTAAAGAAAGGAAATAACTAGGGTGTCCTGCACTTTTTGACTTTAGGAACCCTTTCATTTTTAAACACATCTTGCAGCAAAAGTGTCTGCAAAACTCAAAAAGTGTATTTCATTAACATGCAGTACCATTTTCCTTGGTACATCAGAATATATCAGTGCATTAAAAAGTATTTTTTTGTTTAAAGTGATAGTTTTCAAACATTAATTCTTCTCTCTACCCTGACAACAATGCCAATATTGAAGTGTGATCTCGACCCACGGGTCACGAGACCCCAACTCACCCCGCCCCACCTTTCACCCCTCCGCAAGCCCCTGTATCCAAGCACACAAACCGAATCAACCAAAACAGCGTCCATGACGACAGAAACCCCGCCCCTCTCTCTGTTGCAGAATCCTATCAGGAACAACGAAGGACCGGAAGGACTTCCCCATGATCCCGGAAGTCCTGCCTCCTTGCCGACAGCCGGATGTAGAAAAGACGGAAGAGGAGAGGAGGAAGTTGTCGAAGGATCGTGGCAGGAGCTTTCGGCTGGTGCGGTGACGGACGGAGAAGACGGGAACGGAGACATCGAGGAGTGGTCCGAAGATTAGTGGCGTACCACGGAGGTGGCTGAAGAGCGGCCGTAACTCGGAGGAGAGTTACGGCGGAGCGCGTGAGTACCAGCTACCTTCTTAAGGCACGCTAGGTGCTCTGTGTAAATAGTACGAACCCCTCCCCGTGTACAAATACTCCCGCTATCCTAGGCACGTCACCAATAGCCCTTAGACACCTTGTATATAATAGCACTTAGCACTGTACAAAGAGCACCCCTGTCCCCCACCACCCTCTACCCTTCTTTATTCTTCTCCTTCCCTGACTCCATCCCGTACCTTCCTCACTCTCCCTTCTCCTCCTCACACTACCGGGTAACGGTGACGGTCTGGACTCTCTAGTCCCAGAGTGACTAACGGCTCCTCTCTCTCTTGTTGCCCTCCGAGGTGTATTCCGACCATACCGAGGCTTCTACACCCAAGACCCGGATATCCATCGGACCCTCATCACACCAGGAGGAACCCGGAAGAAGACGCGTCTCTCTCGTTGGATTTTATATCTGGGACTCTCTCTCACCGTATCTTACTGTTAAGAGAAAAATAAAAACACACTATAGCCCACTATATCCGGCCTCCTCGCCTGCTTTACCAGCCCGCCGACCGCCAACGATCACATCTGGTGTCAGAAGTGGGATCACCTGGAGGTATGGAGGCCGTGATGAACAGGATGGCGGAATCCCAAGAACAACTGGGGAAGTTAATGGAGCGGTTCCTAAGGACGCTGAGGACGACCGTGGCCAACTTCATGATGTATTGAAAGGACAGGGAACCACACACGAGCAGGCTATGGGAAAGCTGACCGATGTCCTGGGTCATCCGAGGCCCATGACCTCCTTGCCTTCGGTGTTTCTCCAGAAATATGTGCCGGGGGAAGACCCGGACTTCTTTTTTACCAACTTCGAGGGGCTAGCACAGGCCGCCGCCTGGCCTGTTGACCGTTGGGGTCATTATCTGGGCCCCCTACTGACGGGCGACCTGCAGGCCGCATACCAGCAAGCAAACATCCAGGGTAACAATCTGTATGCGGACATTAAAAAGTGTATCCTCGAAAGGCTGGGCATCGATGATGAAACGTACCGAGTGCGTTTACGCCAAGCAAAGGAAGGGCCCCAAGAAACCCCCAGAGCCCTTTCCTTTCGGATTAAAGACCTAGCCAACAGGTGGCTGAAACCCGATACCTCTACTAAGGAGGAAATCCTAGAGAAAGTGTATTTGGAACAATTCCTGGCGTCTTTGCATCCAGGCACGCAAAGATGGGTACGCCAACATGCCCGGCTTACCCTAGACACTGCAATTGAAATCGCCAGCGCCTATAGTCGTGCCCAGGAGGGTCAACGAGGAAAAGAGGAACACTCCCATAAACCTCATCACCCCACAGGTCTCCGACCTCCTCGTCCCCCTGTACCAAGAAGACCAGAGCCTGCCCTACTGTTCCCTCCCCCTGTGTTACAAAGACCTGTCAATCCCGGACCTCAATGTTATAGTTGTGGAGGATTTGGACATATCGCCAGGGTGTGTCCGCATAAAGACGAGCCGATGGAAGTGGGCCTAGCCCGAAACTATGTATGTTCCATTCCCGGGGCGACACCACCTCCGTTCCGATGTCCGGTGGATTTTGATGGACAAACCCTCATGGCCCTAACCGACACCGGGTGTAGACAAAGCGTCCTCAGACCTCAGGACTTGAATCACCCCGTTAATCCTTCCTCCAACATGGTAGCCATTCAATGTGTTCATGGGGATACGAAGAGGTACCCAACCGCCCAGGTACAGGTCCAACACCCCAAAGATCCCGGAACCACCCTCACCGTCGGGCTCATAACCGCACTCCCGGAGCAGGCAATATTGGGAAGTGATTACCCCGGATTACCAGGACTAATGCAGGACACCACTGAATCCCTGACCCACTGGTGGGAAGAAGCTCCCTTTCCAAAGGGGTTGTCCTCCCCTGTGATGACGCGCAAACCACCTAAAACCAAAACACAGAAGAAGAAAGAAAAGAGAGAATACACAAGCGCGTTTCCCGTGATCCCGGATGAACACCCTTGGCAAACAGACCGAGAATTCAGGGCTGCACAACAGGAGGATCCTATTCTACAGGAAGCATGGGGAAGGGCATTGGACCAAGAGGATCCCCTTACCGTAGGTCCCTACTTCTTCAAGAAAAATGGGCTATTGTACCGCAAGGGAGGGGCCCAACAAAAACCCCAACTCCTGATTCCTGGTCCCTTTCAAGAGAAGGTTCTGTTTCTGGCCCATAGCCACCTGCTGGGGGGCCATTTTGGTGAGGAAAAAACCAGTCAGACTATTCTAGATAAATTCTACTGGCCTGGGATATACCAGCACATTAAAAAGTATTGTAAGGAATGTCCGGTATGTCAGAAACACAGCAGATATCGGCCTCCTAGAGCCCCCCTACAACCCCTTCCCGTCATCGACGTCCCGTTCAGCAGAGTGGGGATGGACATTATAGGACCCCTGTTGCCCTCCCGCAGTGGGTGTCGTTACGCCCTGGTTATAGTGGACTATGCCACACGCTTCCCAGAAGCCTTACCTTTGCGTCAACCCACCACCCAGAACATTGCCAAAGCCCTCATCCCTGTATTCACTAGGGTGGGGTTCCCCCGCGAAATACTGACAGATCAGGGCACTCCCTTTGTCTCTGCTCTGATGAAACAGGTATGCTCCCACCTAGGGATTAAACAGATCAGAACCTCGGCATACCACCCCCAAACCGATGGGCTAGTCGAGAGATACAACGCCACCCTAAAACAGACACTTAAGAAACTACTGGGGTTGGAAGCCAAACGGTGGTAGGATATGCTACCCCTTGCCCTGTTCGCCATCCGTTGCGCCACACAGAGTAGCACCGGTTATTCACCCTACGAGCTACTATATGGTAGACCCCCTCGCACCCTGTTGGATATGGCCCAAGAAGCTTGGGAAACTGAACCAGATCGCACTCGCCCCCTCCCTGAATACATGAGTAACCTAAGAACTCACCTATCTGTCATACGTGACATAGTCCGACAGAATTTGGAAAATGCACAAAGCAAACAAAAGGGACAGTACGATAAAGGCACGAAACCTCAAGTCTTTTCAGTAGGTGATTTGGTGTTGCTGATGTTACCCTCCTCTGACCAAAAACTCCTAGGACAGTGGCAGGGCCCTTATACCATCCTTCAACAAGTGACCCCTGTCACCTATGAATTAGACCTGGATCCCACCAGTGGTATAACACAGATTTATCACGTTAACCATCTGAAGAAATGGGAAGGCCCTCGCCCGGTCCTGTCCGGCTCATCGGCCTCTGTTCCTCTCTCCTTTACCCCCTGTATTGATCCTGAGTTAACCCCACAACAACACCAAGAGCTTGAAACAGTCCTGTACCCGTTATGACAGGTGTTCTCCTCATCCCTCCTCTCCTCATGTTGTGAAAGTTGCGGCCACCTGTACTACCATCATCAGGTGGCTGAGGAAGATCACTTGGATGCTGCCTACAGACACTTTGAGGACCGTGGTCCAGGCCCTTGTCATCTCACGCCTGGACTATGGGAACATCCTGCTCTTAGGTGCTGCCAAAGAGGTAACCAGAAAATATCAAGTGGTTCAAAATATGGCAGTTCGTCTGATTTGCCAACTTCCCGCAAGATCATCGGTCACTCATCACAGGCGTAACCTGCATTGGCTACGCATTGAAAGCAGAGTGCACTTTAAAGCACTCTGCTACATGCATAAAATCATGACTGATAGAGCCCCGTGCTATCCTGCTGCCTTAGTCCAACAATATGTTCCCCCCCGTACACTCAGGTCCTCGTCACAAAACAAATTTAAAATTCCACGCATTAACAGAGCCAAAATGGGTGGCCGCTCGTTTGCCCTGTTGGCCCCATCCTTATGGAATTCTCTCCCTCAACCCTTGCGCACGGAATCGTGCTTTCTGAAATTCCGTAAAGGAATAAAAACATGGCTTTTTAACAACTAATGTCCCTCCCTCTTTTCACCGTTCAGTTTGCTTTAGCGCCGGGAAACCTCCGGGTAGCTGTGCGCTTAATAAATGTAATAATAAAAAATAAAATAAATCCCCTGGCCATACCACCATCACGGAACATGCCATACAGACGGTCCCTGGAAAGGTGGTCCGACAAAGACCGTATCGGGTCCCCGAAGCCCGCAGGGCGGTCATACGAAGCGAAACCGAACAGATGTTGAAAAGGGGTATAATAGAGCCGTCGGTGAGCGATTGGAACTCACCGATCGTCCTTGTACCCAAACCTGACTGGTCTGTCAGATTCTGTATTGACTTCCGCGAAGTCAATAAAATATCCTCCTTCGACACATATCCGTTGCCACGTGTCGATGAAATGGTCGAGCGCATAGGGAAGGCCAAATATGTCTCCACGTTGGACCTCTGTAAGGGGTATTGGCAGATACCCCTCAGAGAGGAGGATAGAAAGAAGACGGCCTTCTCCACCCCAGAAGGATTGTATCAATTCCTGGTTCTCCCTTTTGGTCTTAATGGCGCCCCGGCCACGTTCCAACGGGCCATGAATCACATCCTAAAACCACACGCTATGTATGCAGGTGCTTATTTAGATGATATCGTCATCTATAGTGATACCTGGACCCAACACCTCGAACACCTCCACCAGGTCGTCTCCTCCCTGGGATCACATGGGTTCACCATAAACCCCGCCACAACAACCCTAGCGGCCCAGACCGTGAAGTATCTAGGATACCTCCTGGGTGAAGGACTGATATGACCCCAGAAAAGCAAAACCGAAGCAATCCATTCCCTTCCCTTTCCCCAGACAAAAAAAGACCTTCGGGCATTTCTGGGCCTCTTGGGGTATTACAGACGATTTGTACCAAACTTCTCCCAAAGGGCAGCCCCACTCACGGATCTCTTAAAAAAATCTGCTAAAACCGAAGCCTTCCTTAAGAATCCCACTCCATTGTTGTGGCAGGCCTTTTCCGATTTGAAAAACGCTCTGACATCCAGTCCTGTTTTGGTGAGTCCCGATTACTCACAACCCTTCATCCTTCAGCAGACACCTCGGAACAGGGACTGGGGGCAGTACTTTCTCAAATGGACCCTCATGGGCATGAGAAACCCATACTCTACCTCAGCAGGAAGTTATTCCCACGAGAAAAGAACTATGCCGTAGTAGAAAAGGAAGCTTTGGCCATCAAATGGGCTGTGGAAAGCCTCCGATACTATCTGGAGGGAAGACAATTCACAATCTATACAGACCACGCTCCCTTAGAATGGATGGCTAGGAACAAGGGCCACAACGATCGAGTCCTCCGGTGGTTTCTGTCACTTCAACCTTATCATTTCACAACCCTACATCGGAAAGGCGTAGACCAGGGCAACGCTGACTATCTCTCTCGCTACCCTGTCTCCTCACTGGGTACAAGAAAGACAGCTAGGGGAAGGGAATGTGATCTCGACCCACGGGTCATGAGACCCCTACTCACCCCGCCCCGCCTTTCACCCCTCCGCAAGCCCCTCTATCCAAGCACACAAACCGAATCAACCAAAACAGCGTCCATGACGACAGAAACCCCGCCCCTCTCTCTGTTGCAGAATCCTATCAGGAACAACGAAGGACCGGAAGGACTTCCCCATGATCCCGGAAGTCCTGCCTCCTTGCCGACAGCCGGATGTAGAAAAGACGGAAGAGGAGAGGAGGAAGTTGTCGAAGGATCGTGGCAGGAGCTTTCGGCTGGTGCGGTGACGGACGGAGAAGACGGGAACGGAGACATCGAGGAGTGGTCCGAAGATTGGTGGAGTCCCACGGAGGTGGCTGAAGAGCGGCCGTAACTCGGAGGAGAGTTACGGCGGAGCGCGTGAGTACCAGCTACCTTCTTAAGGCACGCTAGGTGCTCTGTGTAAATAGTACGAACCCCTCCCCGTGTACAAATACTCCCGCTATCCTAGGCACGTCACCAATAGCCGGACCAGATTGCCTCAACTCAAGACTGTCCTTCTACACCCCTCCCGCCAACTACGTTCTTCCAGCCAAGCCCTCGCCACTGTACCTCGCATCAACAAGACCACCATGGGAGGCAGATCCTTTTCATACCTGGCTGCTAAAACATGGAACTCACTCCCCGCTTACCTTCGCCTTACCCAGAACCACCTAGCATTCAGAAAGCAACTTAAAACGTGGATATTTGACAAGTAATCCTCCTCCCCTCCTAAGCGCCTTGAAACCCTCTGGGTATGTAGTGCGCTATACAAATTCTATGACTTGACTTGACTTGACTTAGACACCTTGTATATAATAGCACTTAGCACTGTACAAAGAGCACCCCTGTCCCCCACCACCCTCTACCCTTCTTTATTCTTCTCCTTCCCTGACTCCATCCCGTACCTTCCTCACTCTCCCTTCTCCTCCTCACACTACCGGGTAACGGTGACGGTCTGGACTCTCTAGTCCCAGAGTGACTAACGGCTCCTCTCTCTCTTGTTGCCCTCCGAGGTGTCTTCCGACCATACCGAGGCTTCTACACCCAAGACCCGGATATCCATCGGACCCTCATCACACCAGGTGGAACCCGGAAGAAGACGCGTCTCTCTCGTTGGATGTTATATCTGGGACTCTCTCTCACCGTATCTTACTGTTAAGAGAAAAATAAAAACACACTATAGCCCACTATATCCGGCCTCCTCGCCTGCTTTACCAGCCCGCCGACCGCCCACGATCACATGAAGTAAGAGTTAAGTCAGTGGTTATGTGCATTCTCTCGGGAGGCCTGGATTCCTATTATACATGAACAACATTATAATTTATTAAATGAAACCCAGGAGAGGGTTTTGTAAAGAGCACATCCTGAAGTCATACATTTCGAGGTCTTCTAAGATGTGATAATGAAGTAAAAGGAAGTAAAGTGAAAACAATTGCCTAGGATCACACAATTTGGCAAAATTGGGAAGCTGGGATGAATCCCAGGGTTTCAGGTTTCACATTGTGCAATTAATCACTAGATATTTGGTTTGCTTCCCTAATATCCACCGTATCACAGAACACCACCCCGCCAATCCTCCGGCCCCAACCACCACCCTGCTAGCATCAATGCAGCCATCAGGACTTCACAGACCAAACATTTTGGCCCGTGGGAAAATATTATGCGAGTACTCATGCTCTAGCAGGTACGATATACTTGGTTGGGTAGACAGTAATTGTGCTGAGCCATCAGATGATGGTGTACTGATGTCATAATGGGAAAAGTCTTCTGACTCTGGTGTGTACTTTGGTGGTTTTCGTTTAAGTTGTTTTCTTGACTCTGGTGTGACTAGACATTTTGTTAATGTAATGGATTGTGGTGGTGTGGTTTCTGAGTCTGATTTATCTTCACGTGTTTTCTTATGAGAAGGTGTCCTTCTTTGCAGTGTGGCTGGTAATTCTGTTGAGTCGAAGGGCTGTGATGAGGTACTCCTTGAGTATTTAGATGTTTTCTAGCTGTCACCCTTTTGCACTTTGCATATGCTCTTCTATCTGGGGCTGTGCTTGGTGCTTAAGGATCTTGCTTGGCTCCAATCACTAACGTTCCTCCTCATCCCCATATAACCAATGATGTTGTTGTTGTCGACAAGTGTTCCTCACTTTTTCGCCCTTGAATCATATGAGGTGTGTCACCAATTCCCCCTCGTGAGATTGCCTGTTGCATCTCAGCTCTCTCCCTTTGGTGTTGTCTTTTTAGAATATGTTTGTGTTCTAATCACCCAGGTGGGGTTGCATTGTGTTGTGTTTGCATTTCTTAAATGTACTTATGTTTATTCCTTTGTGCATGTGCCAGTTTAGGTCATTGTTAGAATGTAGAATGTATGTGTCATCATGCTGTGCATCATTTGTAAAGAGCAGTTGTTCCTTGGATGCTAAACTTACTGGATGACATACTATTGAGCTCTTCGTGTTATTAAAGAATACTTATCTACAATTCCTGCATTTATTCTTCATTACACTGGCGACGGGATTCGAAGAGCAGAACCTACGTGAGCAACTCGGATTATTATTATTTATGGTACTTGGATTGCTGATTTTTGGAAAGGAATTACAATGAATTATTTATATGAGGAACTTGGTATTTTTTTATAAGGAAAAAAATTCTGAGGAAGAAACTGTTTGGACACTTCTCACTTCTCACCATTTTGTGGCTTTGTAAGTGATTTTTCCTATCTTAATGACTGGATATATTGAGCTGGGGTTGTTGTAAGCTACAATTATTTGCTGCTCGACTTTGACTTTCCATTGGAAGAAGCGGGGTGGATCTGTTTGTGTGAAAACCGATTCTAAAAAGAGCCGGAATTGGTTATTCGGCACGATCAAAGCAGCGCGTGAAGATAAATACCTTTTTTTAAGGTTCGACTTCGGAATTCTTCTTCGGCATTGAAGGATCGACACCTACGGAAGACTATGGATTCAAGGGTGCATTGTGGTTACGTCTGCGTGTGACGTAATACGCTGCACGCACTACGCGGCCAATTTGGTGAAACTTGAAGCCTTCAAGGAGGACGTTCGTTTACCAAGTAATCATTCATGCGATACCATCATCGGTGATTTGCACACCTCTCATCATTTTTTTAAAAATTATTTCCGATATTAGTTTTACATATATTTGATGTTTTTATATTTGGTTTAAAATATATTTGTTATTTTTGTGCGAATTTTAAAACGGTGATTCGCACACCACAGCAATCCAAGTTAAGCACACCTCTGCATCTTAAGTGAGGTTTCGATAACGTTTATAACGGTTATTCGTTCAACTACAAATCTTGTGATGTATGCAATCCAGTATTTTTTAAGTTATTGTTCAGCATTTTCTTTTCATCTTTTCTTTTTCATTTAAGACTGTATTAACTTATATCTTGATATGACTTTTATTGGTCATTTAAATTGCGACTGTATCTTGTTTTAAGGATAAATTGAATTAGTACCATGACTCAACCTAATTACAATATTAGTGCGCCACAAGCGTTTTGGATTTCTGGCACTGAGCCTCCACTCAAATGGTAAGAATGGAAACCTTACTTCTGCAACTATATTGACGCTTTAGATGAAGAAGGGAAAATGTCACATGCTCAAAAAAAATTCTCCTATTACATGCTTTAGGTCCTGTGGGGTTGAAAGTGTATGAAACTATGAGTAAACCTTGTTTTCCGGGGGATTTAAATGTTTATGCTTTAACATTACTGCATTTAGACACCTATTTCGCCCCTAAAGTTTGTATTGGCGTAACCAGGTACAAATTTTTCTCGAGGAAACAGGCCAAAGAGGCTTGTGTAAATAAACAGATCACCAAGTTTTTGGAGGATAGCGAAGCATGGCATCCCAATCAATCAGGCTTCAGCGTGCAGCATTCTACCGAATCTGCCCTCCTGTTCACTACTGATACCATTCGTATGGCACTGGACCAGGGTAAGAAGGCCGTCCTGATTTTATTAGACCTGTCGGCGGCCTTCGACACGGTCTCGCATGCCATCCTGATTGACAGGCTGAAAACATCTGGAATCTCTGGTACAGTCTTAGACTGGATCAAGAACTTTCTGAGTGGCAGGAGACAAGTGGTTACCCTGGGCGAATTCTGCTCTAAGAAGAAACAAATAAAGACGGGAGTGCCGCAAGGGTTGAGCCTGAGCCCGACATTGTTTAATGTTTACACAGCTCCTTTGGTCAAGCTGATATCATCATTTGGAATTGATGTGGTGGCATACGCCGACGACACCCAATTGATCCTAGTCCTGGACAAAGATACCCAGGAAGGGGAAAAAATCTCAAATGTTGCCTTACTGCTACATTCAATTGGATGAGGACAAATCACCTAAAATGTAAATCAGGCAAGAATGAGATCATGCCAATAGGCCCATACAATAACTTTGTCCCCAAAACATGGTGGCCGGAGAAGGCAGAAATCCCGCCCCACACAACTGAGTCGGCACGGAATTTGGGGATCACGTTTGACAGCAATCTGTCTTTCAAGCAGCCGGCTCTGAAAGTAGCAGGAACGTGCTTTGCCATTATCAAAGGACTCAGGAAGTTTTTTGATTTACTTCCTTTGGAGGCCAGAAAAATGGTAACAGTTGCCTTGGTGACGTCAAGGATAGACTATTGTAACAGTCTTTATGCAGGCACCAACAAAGCTGTTACCCATAAACTCCAGATGGTGCAAAATGCAGCAGCCAGGCTAGTCCTTAAATGGCCGAAGAAATCATCAGCAACCTCAGCACTAAACACACTGCATTGGTTACCAATAACCAAGAGGGTTCTCTTCAAAATATTGATTATTACCTTCAGAGCCGTCCACGCCTTTGGCCCAAAATACCTACAGCAGAGATTTGCCAGATACCACCCAACACGCACTCTTCCCTCTTCTAATGCTAACCTGCTGTCGGTTCCAACCTTCAGGTTTAGCACAAGAGGCGGCAAATCACTTCCAGTACTTGGAGCAAAAGCCGGGAATACTCTCCCCCCTTTTCTACGGGCATTAAAAAGAGGAAAAGGATTTTAGAAAGGGATTGAAAACCTGGGTCTTTAAGTTACAGGACACCTGCGCTAGAGCACTAGTGTAATAGTTGGATGAGCTATCACCAGCAACCAACCTATCTCCTACATCTCTGGATCAGTAAATGGCGCCTAGATGCTCCTTGGAGCGATAGTTGTGCGATATAAAAGACCAATTACATTACATTTACATTACATTACAAGATGAAAATATTGATCGTTACCTTGCTGACCTTAAAAAATTGTCTCTTGATTGCAAATTTGGTGTGTTACAAGAGGAACTTATAAGAGACCAAATTGTTATGCACTCCTAAAATTCTTCCATACAAGACAGATTATGGATTAATGGAGATTACCCATTAGACGACATTCTAGCTATTGCACGTAAAGCAGAAATATCTGGTAGGTGTGCGAATGAAATCAAACAAGATAATGGTTCTCTTACTAATGAAGTGGTTGGAAAGGTAAATGCTGCTGATAGGAGGAAAATTAATTATAATTCTAGAAATACTGTTGGTGCAAGTAGTAGACCCTTCTATGCGAAACATTCGCAAACATCCTCCAATTCGAGGCTCAAATGTTTTAGATGCAATAGTTTGGAGCATTTGGCAGATTTTAAAGGGTGTCCTGGCTTAAAAGCAAAATGCTCTAATTGCGGATTAAAAGGTCATTTAACAAAAGCGTGCAACAGGAAAAAGAATAAAGCTAAGTTTGTAAATGACATGGATGAGGATGAAGATTTTGAGTAAGATATGGAGGATAATTTAGTTATAAATTTACATTGTAGCGTTCTAATCTAAGACCCTGATCGATACTGTGACCTTATGCCCCTATTGGCTATAAATCCATTTATTCCCTATATTGGCATAACCGTTCAAGTGCAATATTCAGAAACTCGTCTCTGGCCTCACACGAACAGAGCCACATTTCAGAATAGCTTTCTCTGCCACTTCCTTTGCAACCAATTAGTGCAATGACATAGCAGAAGTTACTATCTGAGATTCCTAGATTAACACTCCGAGTTCTTCAACAAGATAAAAGCTCAGCAACCTGGAAATCCCCGCTTGCTGTGTTTTGATTAGTAATAGAACTCTAATGAGCACTGATAGACGATCACTTCCTAGTGACATCTTTATTGACGTCTTATGTCCAAAAACTTACGTCAAACAAGGCACCTTTCAGGTATAAATATTACCAACGTTGCCTTAAGCAAAGGCTGCTGCTGTCTGCTGTTGTTTTTGGTGAAGCTGATGCTGCTAGCTGACTCGCTGCTGCTGAAGTAGCTGTCATGCTGATGATACCATAGCTGCTATCGCTACTGCTATCGCTACTGCTATCGCTGTTAACTAGCGAACGATGGTGTGGTGAAGTTAGGAGCTGAACAGCCGTCCCCTGCAAGAGCCCAGCAGATACAAGCTGCCCGTGGACGCTGCCCCTCCTCCTCCTCCTCGACGCTCTGAGAAGAGACGCTGTCTTTCTCCTGCAGAGAAATCCAGCTCCGGCGTTTCTAGTCTACCCTTGCGGTCGACTGGGATATCGACCCCCTGAAGGAGATACCAGACCTCCATCATTCTATTCTAGAGGTATGGTGTTGACTAAACCCTTAGAGAGAATTCTTGAATCAAACCTTGGCAAAACCAACTTAACTTAAAGATACTTACTTACTCCCCTCCCAAGTATTAGGCTTAGGTCAGGTACACTGGGGTAGGCGTAGTTAGAAGCACCAGTTGAGTATTTTAGCCTAATGTATATATGAATGTATATATGTTTTATTAATTTTTAACCATTGTATGGCTAAGAAACCATATCAATGCTTTTACAGTATTATTTCGCAATACTTATCTTACTGTACGTACTTTTTATCATAACAAGTCTTGCAATTGTGGCAATTCATTTCTCTTGTACGAGAAGAAAGACTGTTCAATAAATGTTACCCTTTATTGACAACGCCCGTCTCTCTATTCTCTACATATTGTGAAAGTAAACTGCACAACCACTGACTGAGTAAAATAACTGTCTATTGTTTCACACGACCCTAGAGATTGACTCTTGATCTGAGGAGCAAAGTTGTCATGGTGCACGGTTGTTGGAAAACTGAATCCCTTCTTGGCTGTGCCAGGGAAGCTGATCACTTCCTATTTCAGTCAAGAAAGTTTCCAGTGACCTCTGAGCTAGTTGGTAACAAACCCAATTAAGTTTAGCATAGTCAGTAGAGGCCTGGAAGATCTGCACTTCTACGTCGATACTACTGTTTATGTTATTCCTATTGGGAAAATAGGAACTACACTACATGGCGCCCAACGTTTGGTAAGGCGATAAACTAACGCAAGACGTTAGAGTAACTCAGTCGTGCATTTTTCACACAGACCCCTTTCTCCCGTAAATACTCCAATAGACGTCTGGAGTGGGTGAAAGGTTAAAATCCGCCCGAACTCAGTAGGAAGAGATTCCTATGTAAAGCTCTGGTTTATTCAACGTTGAAGGATACAGTGTTCCAAAGTATTGTGCACCTAATTTTTGTCTCCTTGGAGACCTACTCTGCAAAGCCTGCATTTATAAAATGTCAGACAGTGAAGAAGAAAGGGAAGCAGCTAGGCTGGCAACCCTACTAATAGAGGAAGACTCGAGTCTCCTACAGACTTACCCGGATGCTATCGACATCCCGGTCCACTTAAGAAAATCTATAACGTTAAAACTTATAGAAAACGGACTGACACCACAAGGTGGTACAGTAATTTTCGTGATAGAGGCACACGAATATCGGCAAGAAGAGGTATTCTATTCATGGATAAACTTTCCAGCGGCAAACGCTAGAACAAAAGAGTTTCACTATTACAAAATAGAGAAACCTCCGGATGAGTACGCTCCTTTCGAGGAGACTGAAATCCCACTAAAATTCCAAGAGCACCTGCTCTGGTTTAATGGCGCCCTAAAACATAATGATCATATTACCAGGCTCGGTCCACTAGGTAGACCAGGAGCAACGTGGCCGGTTCTAGCCAGCTACACACCACATCCGGACATTGCAAAAATGTCAAAGCTAAAAATACATAGGCAATTAGTCCAATATGTAATGCGGACTGCAACAGTCCAACCAGCTGTTAATATACCACAGCTGACCCCTCATCAGGGGAACACTAATAAAATTACACCACAGAACATACAGTCATGTCTTGGTAAAACAGTGCAAAAAATCACTCAAATAGAGGCAGTATTTCCGGATACTACCCCTATTGAGAAACACAGAATCTTGACAATCTGCCTTCCTATGGGAATCGCACCACACGTGGAGGACTGTGACACTTGGGGTACAGTCTTTGCTTCCATTTACACAAAAACACATGGTGTTCCGTCTATGGCGGTAATACCAGAAGTGCTAAAACAGATTCAAAATGGATACGGTCCTGAACCTGCTTTAACTCTTGGTATGAAAGCAGGTCTCGGCTATATTATTAGCCAATATAAAAGGAGAAGCAGCATCTGTGGCGATTCGCCAGAAGTTGAAGGAAACAGATATAACAGATCAGCCAATTGAGCTTGCCAAAATCATAGAAAAGTGCTATGAAGAATTAGGTAGAGACAGCTTGGGTGGGAAACCAGTAAAGCCCCAACTGCTTGAAAATCCTGAAAAATTATTTATTAAAAATAATTCAAACACTCCTAAAAAGAGCTGGGATGGAAATAAACAATCCACTCCCAAGGAAAAAGTTTTCCAGTCCAGAGGAAGGTCTCCTCGACGGAGGGAAAGAACTCCGACTCGAGAACACCATTCTCCCCAGAGGGAGCCCTCTGAGAAAAGATATAACCTTAGAAATAGGGATAATCTGAAAAAACCTGATGGATATCAAAGTATTGATACACGTCCCTCTCGGTCTTTTTCGCAGAAATCGGAAAGAAGAGGACGGTCAGACCCAGGAGAGCACACCAAGTCCAAAGACAAGGAACCTGCTCAGAGAAAAAAATCTCAATTTCCAAAAAAGAAGGTAGCCAGTATTAGAGTAATCAACCATGCCGAAAATACTGAGGACACAGTTGAAAAACGGGGAGTGGGCACTGACAATGTTAGACAGTGCAGCAGAAATCAGTATAGCCCGCAAGATCTTGATGAGTCATCTGG
This sequence comes from Lissotriton vulgaris, assembly GCF_964263255.1. Taxonomy (NCBI): domain Eukaryota; kingdom Metazoa; phylum Chordata; class Amphibia; order Caudata; family Salamandridae; genus Lissotriton; species Lissotriton vulgaris. Next base: position 20,747 of record NW_028246509.1, read on the forward strand.
AGACAGTGGACACGAATGAATACATTCAGGTTGAAACTGCCCACACCAGACTTAGCGAGCCCCATAAGATATACAAAATAACATTGCGTATAGAGGGTGATAAGACTAGGAAAATAAAGGGTCTATTTTGGGATAAACTCTCAAAAGGCTATGATATTCTGTTAGCTGAAAAAGATTGGCCCCCAGAGTTTGTCAGGGAGTGCCCTCGTGGCGAAGAAATGATTATGCCTGCCTTCTCGAATCACATTCCGATTCACAAAAAATGTGCTTATGCAAGGAAATGGGCAGTGGCCCAGGCACCGGCATTATATAAAAATCATGTAGGATGGGATGAGGACTCACCTCCTCACAAAATCCAGTTAAAAAGTGAACCAACTGCCCAACGGCAGTATCCCATTAAGCAAGAAGCTAAAAAACAAGTCAGGGAGATCTTAGATCAACTTGAATACCAGGGGGTGATTGAAACATGCACCTCTCAAATGAACAATCCTTTGTTTCCTGTCTCCAAGCCAGACAATTCATATCGTCTAGTTTTGGACTACAGACACCTTAATGCATGTTGCAAAACTTTTGCAGTACAAAACTCGCATAGTGCAGCTCTAATGAACAACATAGTTAGGAAAAAATATAAAACGACATTAGACATATCTAATGGTTTCTTTTGTCAAAACATTGCACCAGAAGTTGGGGGCGTGGCTTCGCGGGCAAAGATAGCGGACGCGGCTCTGTAGAGCTCCTGCCGGCCCGATACTTATCCGCCTAATTATCCTGGCCCCGAACCCTTCAATCCCTTTGCAGAAGTGGTGGTGACTGCTGGAGACCGGGGGCGCCCATTGGTGTTGTCGCTGGGGCCCCGGACCGCGCCTGGAGCGGTGTTTGGTGGCGGTGCCCGCCGGGCCTGCTCACCGCGTGGTTAGCCGGGAACTCAATTTTTGCCCCGCCCGCCGGCTGGCTCTGGGCGCCGGGCGGGCTGCATGCGGCTGAGCCCGTGCGACTAATGCTGTGTCGCCGGAAGAGAGACAACGGTGCACCTTGCCGCTGATACATCCTGCGGGGCGGCGACCCTGTGAGGCGACTCCACGGATCCGGAGGTCGCTCAGTATCTACTAGACTGCCGGTGGCGGGGTGATTGCAGAGCCGGCGGAAGGGGAGAGCCCGGCCCGGTAGGTGGACAGCAACGGGCCCTGTGGCGAGATCCGGGGGTGCCGATCCGGCGGATTGGCTGTGCCGAATCGGCGGCGTGGACAGCTGAGTGTCGGGGCCCGTCTAGCCCCCTTGACTCTGGGCCCGAGATTGGCGACACCTGCGCCTTGGAGGAGCGGCCCTGCCCGGGGTGCCTGCTTGTAACTTGCTGGCGGCAGGTGGGTGACGTGCTGCCCGGTGTGATCCGAATACCCGAGTCTGGGTCCAAGTGGCGGACAATTTATCTGTGTGAACCCCTGTCCGGGCGTGTGTCGCCTTGTTGCTTCTGCCGGAGCCATGACTAGAGGCGGGGGTGGCACGACCGCCACCAAGCAGGGGCCCATCGATAAGTTCACTGGCCCCGGAGGAGGCGCCGGGACTGCCGGAGGAGGCCAGAGTGCCGGGCCGGACAACGCGGCATTGATGGCGGCCATTACGCAGTCCCGCGACATGTTGAATGCAAAGATTGGCGCAGTCGGTGCCGATGGGATGCTGCTGCATCAAGATCTCCGCAACGCGGTCGCCCGCATCGCCGAAACAGAGACCAGGGTCACAGAAGTGGAAGGCGACGTGGGCACCCTTAAGAAGAAAGTGGCGGACATGGAGAGGATTCAGAAGGGCCTGGCGCTTCGCGTAGAAGATGCAGAGGGGCGGGTGCGACGGAATAACCTGCGTTTTGTCGGTTTTTCGGAGGATTGCGATAAAGGGCCAATGGATGCCTTCCTGGCACGATGGTTGGAGAGCTGGCTCCCCCCGAACACCCTGTTGCGCTGCTTTGTGGTGGAGCGCGCACACAGAGCCCTGACGCAGAAACCACCGGCGGGGGGGCGGCCTCGTCCGATCATCGCCAAAATCCTAAACTTTCATGACAGAGATGTTATACTCCGGGAAGCACGGCTCAAAGAGACTTTGCTGTACGACAACCACAAAATAATGATTTTCCCGGACCTCACCAAGCAGGTCCAGCAGCAGCGGCACTCATTCCTGGCGGCGAAGGCCAAACTGCGTGGCCTAAAAATCCAGTACTCGCTGCTCTATCCGGCCCGCCTCCGGGTGATCTTCAATTCCAAGACTCACTTCTTCGACTCGCCGGAGGCCGTCTTCCAGTGGACTGACGAGACGGTCAAGCTCCGACCGAACGCCCAGCCGGGGCTGAGCTCCGGGCCCTCGCGCAGTTCATCCCAAGAACGGAGCGACCCGCCCGGTAAAGGAAAGCGTCATCGGAAGTCCCGCTCACGATGGAGGTCCTTGTCCCGAGACCCCCTTTTGGGGGACACACAGCCCGACACGGACCAATCTGGCAAGGAATCCTGATCATCCTACGATATTGACATTGGATGATTGCCTTTGATCCGTTGCTGTACGTTGTGGCAGCCAAGGCTTGGATGGTGGAGCAGACATTGACTGGTGCAGTATAGACTTATGTTTTGGCAGTGTCTGGGGCCCTCGAGGGCTGGTGTATCTATGCTGTACCTTGCTTCTGAACCAGATGCTTGTGGGATTGGGGTTCGAGGCGCGGTTTGTGGGCTGCCTCCTCATCTTGGGGTTGGGGGGTGGTTCTGGGGGCGCGCCCTGTTAGTTAGTGGGGGGACTAGTTGGGATCCATTGGTATGGCTGGCTTTAGGCGCTCTGTTTTGGGCCTGAAGCACCTCATGCCGCGACGGATACTTCACTGTTCTCTGAGGTATAGGGGTGGGGGGTGGGACTGGGGTGTTTGGTTGTTTGGGGGTCGGGGCTGGTTGAGGGGGGTGGTGGGGGTTGGGGCTGTTCTATATGGGGTGCACGTGATTCTTATGATATTTGCAACTGAGGTGTTGGAGACCTGGGTCGGGTCCTGGGGGTCGAGGAGATTGGCTCACCAAGACAATGGTTGATGCCCCACGACCGGTACTTGCTAGTACCTCTATGCGGATTTTGAGCTGGAATGCTGGAATGTCCGGGGGCTCTTGGACAAGATCAAGCCGGGGGCTGTACTTCGCTGGGCCAAAAGGGATTTGCCTGATGTGCTGCTCCTTCAGGAAACACACATGTTGGGTACTAAAGCATTGAGTCTACAGCGGTTTGGCTTCCATCAGGTTTTTCATGCCGGGTTTACCAGGGGCTCGAGGGGGGTGGCCATTCTTGTTCACAGGCGGCTGTCCTATACTCATGAGCGTCACTGGCTCGATCCCCAGGGTCGGTTTGTGTTTGTGCAGGGGAAGATTGGCGCAGAACCAGTGGTGCTTGGTAGTGTGTATGCCCCTCCCCCGCTGCAGTGGTCCCTGGCGGAGAAACTGTTTGACCTGTGGACTGAGATTCCCCACTCCCTGGCGGTGATTGGAGGTGACTGGAATGATGTTGTGGACATGGATCTGGACAGGCTGAGGGGGCAAGGGGTCGCGGCTGCGTCCTCGCCTACGAGGCTGAATGCAATGATAGATGGGCTGGGATGGGTAGACGTGTGGAGGCATCTGCATGCCGGGAAGCGGGAATACACGTATGTTTCAGCAGTGCATGGCTCCCTCTCCCAAATGGATTGTGTGTTTGTGCCGGGGGCCTTCCTTGACGGGGGCGGCGATCCGGCCTCGCGGGCTGTCCGACCACTCCCCCGTAGCGGTACAGATTGACCTGTGCAAGGCACGCCAACCGTTCCGGTGGCGGATGTCCTCGTGGCATCTACAGCGACCGGCCTACTCCCAGCATATGCGCAGTGCAATTGCTCGCTACTGGCAGGACAACCTCACGGAAGGGGTGGACGAGGTGACGGTCTGGGAGGCTATGAAGCCGGCCCTGAGGAGTGTTGACATCGCCTGGTGTGCATCTGCCCGCCGGACTCGACAGGAAAATATTGTTACAGCGGCAGAGTGGGTGGAGGTGCTGGAGGCGCGATACCGGGGAGGGGGTGACGACAGGGCGCTGCGACTGCTTCTACAAGCGCAGCAATCTTATTCTTCGGTGCTGCTGGATGAGGCTCGCCAGGCATGGCTGGCTACACGTAGCAGGGTATACCAATGGGGAGACAAGTCCTGCACCATGCTTCATAGGCTCTGTCAGCAGACTATGCAACCAATCACCTTGCCTGGGCTTACGGACGAAGCAGGAGTGGTAATAACAGACCCTGCGATCCTTGCGGCGAGATTCGCACGCTATTATGCGCAACAGTACGCCTCTCGAGAGAGCCTTTCCCCCGAGGACATCGAGGGGTTCCTAGTGGATGTCCCTCCTCACGCAGTCTCAGACGAGGTACGGGATGCCTTAGATCTCCCCCTGACAGCTGAGAAACTGGGTGATGCGCTGGGTCAACTTAATGTAGGTAAGGCACCGGGACCGAGTGGGTTTCCCAGCGAATTCTATAAGAAGTTCCACTTGCTGCTTGGGCCACATTACAGGCGGGCGTTGGAACTGGCGCGGGAGTGGGCAGCCTGCCCTCGGACTGGCGTCAAGCCGAAATTGTGGTCTTTCAAAAACCGGGTAGACCCCCCGACTGCCTTGAGTCCTATTGCCCTATATCCCTCATCAATTTTGAAGCCAAGCTCCTGGCCAAAGCACTGGCGAACCGCCTACTCCCGCATATTACGGACCTTGTCCACCCGGACCAGGCGGGCTTTATGCCGCACCGGGCGACGAGACACAACATTCGGCGTGCGCAGGCCGCGATAGATGCAGTGGGAGCGACCCGGGATCGAGCAGCGCTGTTGCTCGCTGACATTGATAGGGCGTTCGATTCGGTCAGCTGGACCTATCTCTTTGCCCTCCTGCCGCTTCTCAACCTGGGGCCGGTGTTCATCTCCTATGTGAAATTGCTTTATACAGACATAACTGCCTCGGTACGTGTCTCTGGGGCGATCTCCGAGCAGTTCCCCATTGCCAGGGGCACTCGTCAGGGGTGTCCTCTCTCCCCGTACCTTTTTGCGTTGGCCATGGAGCCCCTGGCTGCCCGTGTACGCCGGGACGCACTTTATCGGGGCTTTGTATGGGGAGCGGACCACTCAGATCGCATAGCCTTGTATGCGGACGATGTCCTCTTCTTCATGACCGATCTGCATCGCACAGGCCCTCGCATACTGGCTATGATGTGGGAGTTTGGGGAAGCGTCGGGGCTCTTTCTTAATCCACGCAAGTCGACCCTGTGGGTGTTGGGGGGTGAACCAGTGACATGCCCTTGGGCCGCGACCCTTCAAGTGGCTGTCGATGGCCTGAAATATCTGGGCGTCTTCCTCTCGGCCTCGGCTACGGTGGCATGGGATCGGAACGTGCAGCCAGTGTGGGATAGGGTCCAGATGGATGTTAAGACTTGGACGCGCATGCCCCTCAATATCTATGGTAGGTCCGCCATTTTCAAGATGGTGGCCCTGCCACGGCTTCTCTATCAACTCCAGAATCATCCGTATAGAATAGACCCGCAGTGGTTCCGGCGCGTCAATTCAGTGCTTGGCCGTTTTTTGTGGGCCGGGAGTGCTTCCAGGGTGGCACTGCGGACATGCTTTCTCTCCACATACTGTGGCGGTTTAGCTTCCGCGGACCTTCTGTCCTATTACCAGGCCTCCCACCTTCTGGTGCTCAATGAGTGGTGGTATGGAGACCGTAGTGATCTGGCTTATGCATTAGAGCACTCTCTTATGGGAGGTGCCACGCTCCATACCTTACTGTACTCGGCCGGACGGAGGAGGACACTGCCGAGGGTCACCCAGGTGATCTTCGTGATCTGGAGACAAGCTTTGCGCCGCATGGGTTGGTGGGGCAGATTGACCGCTGAGACTCTGCTGTGGAATAATGGTTTGCTTCCGGCGCTAGCTTCCCTGTCGGGTTTTGGAGGCTGGGACGCGATCGGAATTTTGTCCCTTGGCCATGTCCTTACTGGGACTACACCTAAGTCCTTCCAGGACCTTAGCTCTGAATTCAATATGCCTAAGTCTCAATTTTTCAGGTACCTCCAGTTTCACCATGCCCTCGGCCCTAGCCTGGTGGGTTTGAATCAACTCCCTGACTTTAGTCCCATAGAAGCGAAACTCTTTATGGGGGACCTGGGCGATAAGAAGGTTTCTCATATATACCGCTCCCTGGTTACGCACTGCTCCACTTCCCTCTTGACATTGAAGGCCTCCTAGGGGACTGATGTTGGCCCCTTGGATGAAGATGACTGGCGTGAGGCCCTTGAATCCCCCCGTGGGGCTGCTATAGCCGTCCGTCTTAGGTTTATTCAATTTAAATACCTTCACAGGGCATACTACACTAGGGAACGATTGTGGAGGGCGGGCCTTATAGCCGCCCGGAGTGCCTGAGGTGTGGGACTGAAAGGGGGACGCTCTTTCACACAGTGTGGTCTTGTGGGGGCCTGACCAGATTCTGGACTGCGGTCTGGGACTACCTATCGGAGGTGTTGGGGTGGGACCTCCCCCGTACCCCTAGACTGGGCCTCCTCCATGTCATGGAGAACGTTGGGGGCAACATTTACAAACGACATCTTTTGCTATTGGGGCTGGTGGTGGCTAAACGGGATTTGGCTCAGGCTTGGAAAAGTGAACGTGCTCCCCCGCTCAGCGCTTGGAAGGCGGGACTGGACTTTCTCATGGGGCTGGAACTGCCTGTATTTGAAGCCAGGGGGTGTCCCCGGAAGCACTACAAAATCTGGAAACGGTGGGCGGACTACAGGGGGCTTACTCTTGACCCCCCGATTGACATTGATGATGTGCTACCTCTGGATGTGGACCCTGTGCCTTAGGTTGCTGGCCGACACCTGCATTGCCTTACATCTGTCGTTGCTATTTTGTGAACACGTGCACTGGGTTAGGGTGGGATAAGGGGTGGGTAGTTGGGGAGGGGTGTTGGGGGGTATTTCTGGGGGTTGGTGGGGCAGGGGTTGGGGGGGGATCGTTTTCTAAATTTGGGTTCGTTGTCATGGTAATACCTGCATATTGTTGACAGTATCCTCCTGATTGTGGAGAACTGTATTGCTACTTGCCTGAACTCTCAATAAATACGGTTTTGAAAAAAAAAACATTGCACCAGAAAGCAGATACTTGACCGCTTTCTCAGCATTTGGGTCGCAGAAAAATTTCTGTTGACTCCCACAGGGGTTCAAGAACAGCCCAGGACTATTCTCAGCTAGGGTAACAGAGTTACTACAAATATATGATGATGAGGCATTATCTTACGTAGATGATATCTATCTCACAGACGACGACTTGGATACTCACTTGAAAAGAGTGAACACCATTATGCTTGGGTTCGCAGCAGAGGGTTACAAATTCAACTTTAAAAAGTCTCGAATTGCCCATCTGACAGTACTATTCTTAGGGTACGAATTATCAAGTGAAGGAAAAAGCCTAGCGGACAACTTCTTAGAGAAGTGCGCTGTACTCCAAGCTCCAAAAACGCTGAAGAATTTACAATCCATACTAAGTTTTCTGAATTTCGGAAGAACATACATTCTAAATTACGCAGAGAGGGTTAAACCTCTCTACGAACTAATTAAACCTGATTTTAAACAAATCAATTGGACTCAAAAACACACAGAAATTTTGAGATCACTGCAAACAGACATGTTAGCTAAAACAAAATTAGATACACGTGACAACACACGCGATCTTGTAATCCGAGTCATCCCAGGAAGATGCGGATTCACGTACCTGACCTCTAATGAGGGAGAAAAGGTACCAATTTCAATTAAATTTCACTGGTACACACAAGTAGAAAAAACATTCAGTCACACAGAAGGAACTGTGAAAGCAGTGCAAATTGCATTAGCAAATGAACGAGAACTAGCACACGGCAAAAGGATTAATATCCTCACAGCGGTATCCGCCTTCGAGGCTCTATTCAGCCCAGTAAACCTGCCTACAGTGTCACTGGACCCGAAATGGATACAGTGTGTAGATTCTCTAGGAGCGGAAGAGGTGAAATACTATTTCGCCCCGCAATTCGAAGAACTGAATGAATTAGAATATGAAGAAAAATATCCTCTGCCAATCGAACTTCTGCCTCTCCCACAGTACGCCTGTATAATCTATACAGATAGATTTGTACAGCATTTCAACGTAGAGAGCAAATCCTACGATGCAGCCTGTGCGATTGTTAAAGGTCGTTGGCTGTGCAGTAAATTCAGACCGAAAGTAACAAAAACTGAATCAGTAAGAAACTGTTCGGCTCAGAGAGCTGAAATCAGATGTTTAAAGATGGCGCTTGAAAATGCAGAACGTGAATTCCCCACACTTATCGTGTGCGATTCTCATTTATGCGTCAACTCTTACAATAATAAACTGCAGAGTTGGATTGAAAACGATTACAAAGATGACACAGGTGCCACAATAAAGCATAAATTGCTCTGGAAGCAGGTAGCTCTTTTACAGAAAGAACTACAAAAGACTTGCGTGATACACGCACAGAGTCTTCAACGTGATGGCGTTCACGTTGCAGGGAATTCATTGGCTAACACAGCCACAGCGGAAGCAACAAAACCGGCTTCCGTAGCCACAAAAAAGCGTACAGAAAAATACATAGACGGGGAAACCATGCTGGCAGTAAAAACGACCGTAAAAGGCAACTGTGCAGCACTGCCCGTGAACTATCCACTCAATTATGCATACGTAATCGATGCAAACTCCGTTCCTTTTGCTCGAATACCTGGAGTGGTAATTCCAAACAGGAAGCACATATGGGGTTGGGTCTGAGACACCAAACAATCAGGGACTCTCTGAGAGAATTGGAATCAGAGTACTGGTGGCCGGAAATGAGTGAAGGCATTCATGAGTTTGCAAAAAACTGTGAAGACTGCAATAGAGATTGCAGTGGAGAACCGGCCAGTGTAGTGTCAGAAGCCCTAATAGAAAGCATTAGGCAATCTATCCACGCTATCAAAAAAGAGAAACGCGTCCCATTGTACATCGTTAAGGCTAAACACACTTAAAAAATGTGGCCTCCAGCGCTCGGCTGACGCTAGAACAGTTATAAAAGATCTGCGAGTCTTTATCGGCACATACGCAATTACCACGTTCCATTCTGACCAGGGTCCTGCTTTCAGCTCTCGAGCTTATAAGGAGGCCATGGCCAGGATGGGAATTGGGTTGCGGTATTCTTGTCCGTCGCACCCCGAAGGGAATAGTGTGGTAGAAAGAAAAAACCGAGACATAAAGCGATCTATAACAGCGAAGGTATTAGGTTCAGGCGCTGGGTGGGTCAAACATCTAATAAGTGTCCAAACCAGTCTTAACAATTTGCCAAGAAATTCTCTAGAAGGTTTCAGCCCATACGAACTATTGTTCGGAATTAGAATGAGAATTCAGGACTTAGATAGTCTGGTATCAGTGGTACAAGATAATAAAACAGACTTTGACATCAAAGATCGTTTGGCTGTTTTACAGGAACTGAATGAAACAAGAAAATCCTTAAGCAACATAAAGTTGAAGCAACAGCCAGATACCACTGACGAGGCACCACAAGCAACAGCCCCAGCAAGGCCTGTCTGGATTCCAAAGATTGGGGATCTAGTCAGAGAAAAAATAGCGGTGAAGAAGGAATTTGGGCCTTCTTACAGAAAAGCAGTACCTGTCTTGACAGTCACCGGAACAAGATCAGTTGTACTACCGCCCCTTGCTGGTAAAAAGGAGAACAGAGTTGTATCAATCGACCTGGTAAAACCACAAGCATGTGGCCTATAATCAACAGTAGGCCCAGTGGACTCCCAAGAAACAACAGAATACCCAAACTTGCAACAATCCAAGAGGTTCAAACTGAAAGACTAATCACATTCGATCAGCCTGCAGTGTACAGAGAAGGACTATGCAATAATGCCATGGAACTCGTGCCTCTTGAGACACAGATTGAAACAGTTCGTCAAGAAACTCCAGTCTACAATAATGTGGCATCAGAAAGTGCTACAGAAAGACAGATTGAAAGAACAATCCCAACAATTGACAGAACTGCCTCTGGTTATTTCATCGACTTCGACAACTTTTCCGAGGATCAAAGTAACCCCGAAGTAATGCCAGAAATAAAAAAGTATTCTAAAGATACTACAACGGAACTCTTTCAACAAATCAAAGAATTATATCTGGATTCACCGTTGATTGAGCATTGGATTATTTCAGGGGAATTCATATTCCTACTATGCCTAATTTTAGTTTTAATTTTAGGAAAGTTTATTACAATTGAATGGGCACAGCAAGTCAGAACATCAACCTAGTCCTCAAACCTCACAGATCATCCCACGTGAAGAAAAGAGAACTGTCAACAGTAAATGTCACAGCCATTCCGATACCCGGTAGGTTAGTATGGGAGAAAACTGACTATGAGATCTATGGTCCGGTCGAGATCCTGAAGTATCCTCATCAACTGAAGGTTTCCTTAAGTGACTTTGTAAAACCTAGTACATTCTCTGATGATTGGGACTTTAACAGTATTAATGACATGATGTCTGATTTAGTAATGTCAGTTAGATTCACAGAACATGATTATTTACAAGGTTCGTCTAGTTATGAACAGTTATTCTGTTTTACACATTATGGCGATCATTATTTGCATAAATCTGCACAGCCTAGAAATGTTTTTAAGTATAATCAATGGGAACATTGTGCTACACCACCTAAAAGCAGTTCTCAAACATTCTTTGAGAAATTCAAGTACTTCTCAGGGTTTAACACCAGTAATGCAGAAATGTTTTATTACAAACTGTTAGATAAAACAGGAATGAAAACAATGCTGACAAATACTAAATTAATATATTCAGAAGCATTTTATGAAAAAATGATGACATTTGGTTTTGATTATTGGAAAAATAACATTGAAACAAAAACCATTTGGGATACGAAAGATTGGCAGGTACAAGGCCTATAAGCACTATTCAGAACCTGCATGATACCAGAACAAATGATGTTTTTAAATGACACAATTCACCAAACATCCTGTCTTGGCCTAGCTAAGATCAAAGACCTAAACAAACCGTCTATTCCCAAGCCAATACCCGATAATGCAACAACAGATATTGAGATAGACGTAACTAAAATTTTACATTTTAACAGAACACATCCTGATTGGAAAAAGTGGTTAATCTGGCCTACTGACACAAACAACTGTCAAGATAGATTCCTGAACAAAACACAGGGGTTAAAAATGACCAGACAAGACCCTAGATACTCCCAGAGACAACATCCAGGGATAGTAACAACATACAGTGTAGGGAAACTCTGCCTTGAATGGCTAGAATCATCCACACTGGCTGAAATTAAGCAACACTTGTCTTTATTAAAAGATGGTGCTGATTTGCGCGATTTCATTCTTGGACCACGCAAACAGCGTCAAAAACGTTTCATAGCGACCAGTATCTATGCGGTATACAACGAGGCTTGGAAAGTCACACAAATTGAAACAGCTGAAAAAATATGAGAAATTGATCGTATTAATTTGGAAAAATCACTTTCTGTAGTGGACAATGGGTTAATGACTCTGTCCTCCAGAATATATTCGTTGGACAATATTGTATCTTCTGCCTTTGACATAATAGACAGAGACTTGCTAATGTTACAGCATGGCCAATCTCAATTACGGTCTATTGTACAATTAGGCTGGACGCTGCAAAATCTTCGTTCAGGCTATGTGCCTTGGCGTTTAATCAACACAACGTCATTATTTTCCATTTTTAACCTTACTGATAAACAAATCAGCTTAGCACAGAAAGGAGCAGACTATACAATCCTGAGCATCGAAAAACTTGAAAGATTACCATTGACAATGTCAGAAAGTCCTGTCATTGAATGGATAATACACGGAATTATCACTATTCCGATTACAACTTTCCGATTTAAAAAGTGCCTTGAATACATACCTACTGGCCAGTATGAACGATTGGGTAAAGGATATGTAAAATCAGCATGGAATTACCATACACACATTCATGCTATAGTGACAGCGACAAAAATGTATTTCTTAGTGGTGAAAACTGTAAACATTCACTAAGGGGTATACTTTTGTGCCAGGGTATTAATTTACACGGCGCCTGTGAAGGTAATTCTAACAACCTTTCATGCCACCAGCTTGTCACACCTGCAACTCAGATAGAGCCCTTCTTTATGCAACTCGCGAATGGGAGTTACATTCTAAGAACGGATCACAGATGTTGTGGCCTTGTGCCAGGGAAAAGTTATCTCGTAAGCGTAACTTCCATGGTCAAATGCTGTATGCAAGCATTGTTCCCGAGCGGGCCTGGAGACATAGAGACTCCCATCTGGCCTCGTCTGCATTTCTCTTCTATACGAACTGATACTTTAAGCAAAATGAAGTCTGTGCTTTTGCAGACAACAGTGCCCATAACGTCATCAAAAGAGACGTATGATCTCCTAGTTGCAAGGACAGCTACGGAGGTTCATGACCTTTTATCAACAAATTGCCCCGTGCATTTCATAGAAATGTTGAGCCAACTCCTTAACATATCTAGTGCCACAGGCATCCCAGGCATATTTAAGACGATTTTTACGGGACTGCTAACACCATTTCAAGCAATTATGGGAATCATTCCAAATTTTGTCCACTCTGTTTTTGGGGGCATACCCCTATTTTTGGGACTTGTAGCAGGGATTTTATTTTTGACCCTCCTGCTTCGATATGGCAAGCCACAGCTCAGACATGACTCCTATGGGAATGGAAGAAACAATCCTAGCAATTCGCTACCGGGACAGAATAACTAGAGTCCTTGGATTGGCCAGGCTGAGAGATCTAAACATGACCTGGTTCCTTTCATTCAGACCGATATGGCAAAATTGCATCTTACCTGTACTACGATGTATGCTATGCGGAGATGAGATGAGTGCGTGTTGGACATCTGTCTTTCACTTCCATCAGCAGTACCAATGGATATCGATACTTTGCTAAGTCCGATAATGGCTCACGCATTGTGTTGTCCCCAGCGGCTACCAATCCTGATGACGGCATTCGTTGAGACTCCTGTGCTACGACTAGGTGGTAACAGTGGAGCGAGTGACAGAAGCAACATCACCCAGGTACGACCTTCTGTGAGCATTGCTGATCCCGCCTTTGATGACAGCAATCATTCTCACACCTGCCAAGTTACAGCACCGAATTTGGTCGAACTGTCACCTGACTTTGTAGACCAATTCTTTGAGAGCCTGTCTGATATGATGTTCTCACCCGAACAGAAACAATAACTTTAGAGAAGCATTCCGACACACAGCGTTCCCATGAACTCTGAATTCGGCCTTCAGTTTTGAACAACAAAAACTGCTAAAAGTGTTGGAACTCTAATTTCCCAGTTCAAACATTAATTCTTTTGAATTGAACACTTTTTAATATTCACCCTTTTTTTGGCACAAAAAATTCTTTGCTTAAAGTAAAACTATTCATAGAGAACAGAAGCTTCAACTTCTATTTCTAAATACATCTAGAGACATAATAACTTTACACCAGCCTCTAGCACATTTTATTGCAATGCATTTATATGTGATGAAATTATCTCGCCCTTCTTCTGTTTCAGAGATATTTCATGTGTAATTCTTTTTGCATAATCGTTCATTGATTTCATATGCTATAATTTTTGAATGATTTCTATGCTTCAAAAACGTACAGTACCGAAATTTTCACGTATTACAAATACGCCTATTTCAAATGCATATATGTATTTTGGGGTGGGCAATGTTACACATGCATCTTATTGCTCTAGTTTTAGTAATTTGATGGACATGAATTCGTGGAGTGGGTGTAGCGTTCTAATCTAGGACCCTGATCGATACTGTGACCTTATGCCCCTATTCGGCTATAAATCCATTTATTCCCTATATTGGCATAACCGTTCAAGTGCAATATTCAGAAACTCGTCTCTGGCCTCACACGAACAGAGCCACATTTCAGAATAGCTTTCTCTGCCACTTCCTTTGCAACCAATTAGTGCAATGACATAGCAGAAGTTACTATCTGAGATTCCTAGATTAACACTCCGAGTTCTTCAACAAGATAAAAACTCAGCAACCTGGAAATCCCCGCTTGCTGTCTTTTGATTAGTAATAGAACTCTAATGAGCACTGATAGACGATCACTTCCTAGTGACATCTTTATTGACGTCTTATGTCCAAAAACTTACGTCAAACAAGGCACCTTTCAGGTATAAATATTACCAACGTTGCCTTAAGCAAAGGCTGCTGCTGTCTGCTGTTGTTTTCACTGAAGCTGATGCTGCTAGCTGACTCTCTGCTGCTGAAGTAGCTGTCATGCTGATGATACCATAGCTGCTATCGCTACTGCTATCGCTGCTAACTAGCGAATGATGGTGTGGTGAAGTTAGGAGCTGAACAGCCGTCCCCTGCAAGAGCCCAGCAGATGCAAGCTGCCCGCGGACGCTGCCCCTCCTCCTCCTCCTCGACGCGCTGAGAAGAGACGCTGTCTTTCTCCTGCAGAGAAATCCAGCTCCGGCGTTTCTAGTCTACCCTTGCGGGTGACTGGGATATCGACCCCCTGAAGGAGATACCAGACCTCCATCATTCTATTCCAGAGGTATGGTGTTGACTAAACCCTTAGAGAGAATTCTTGAAGCAAACCTTGGCAAAACCAACTTAACTTAAAGCTACTTACTTACTCCCCTCCCAAGTATTAGGCTTAGGTCAGGTACACTGGGGTAGGCGTAGTCAAGCACCAGTTGAGTATTTTAGCCTAATGTATATATGAATGTATATATGTTTTATTCATTTTAAACCATTGTATGGCTAAGAAACCATATCAATGCTTTTACAGTATTATTTCGCAATACTTATCTTACTGTACGTACTTTTTATCATAACAAGTCTTGCAATTGTGGCAATTCATTTCTCTTGTACGAGAAGAAAGACTGTTCAATAAATGTTACCCTTTATTGACAACGCCCGTCTCTCTATTCTCTACATATTGTGAAAATAAACTGCACAACCACTGACTGAGTAAAATAACTGTCTATTGTTTCACACGACCCTAGAGATTGACTCTTGATCTGAGGAGCAAAGT
Organism: Lissotriton vulgaris; assembly: GCF_964263255.1. NCBI lineage: Eukaryota > Metazoa > Chordata > Amphibia > Caudata > Salamandridae > Lissotriton > Lissotriton vulgaris. The sequence continues at coordinate 35,885 of NW_028246509.1, forward strand.
TGTCATGTTGCACGGTTGTTAAAACTGAATCCCTTCTTGGCTGTGCCAGGGAAGCTGATCACTTCCTATTTCAGTCAAGAAAGTTTCCAGTGGGGGGAGGAGCTACGCGGGCATCCAAGATGGTCGCGTGAGCAGAGAGCTCCTGAGACCTGCGCCGCCCTTCTTGATTTATCCTGCAGTTATCCTGGTCACTTCGACGGGCTTTTGAAGTGCTACTCTCACAGATACCATCGATCCTTTTTTGGCCGAGATCGGACCTTGGGGACCCTTTTTGCATCGTCTCAACTTTCTGGCCTAACCCCCGACGAGACCGGGGTCTCTGCAGCCCAGTATGGCCGAGCTGTAATGCAACAACAACGGCTGCCTGGCATCTGCTCCACCGGTGGTGTGCCACTTTCACTTTCGATTTCCAGCCCTCTCGTCTCTGACTCCTTGGGACCTGCTACTTCATCCTGGTCTGCTGCTCTCATTGTGAACACTTTCTCTCTCGGTGTCGGCTAGGTGGCCCGTGACATTTTCTCGTGAAATTTGACTTTTGGGGTTCGAGACTCGTCACCACTCAGCGGCACCCGGGTGTCCCTGGCCAGTGCTGAATACAACATGGCGACGAAACCCGATGCGGAGAAGCGCAGGAAGACCAATACTCGCTGGGGTCGATCCAGTCCAACATGATCGAGCGCTATACCCCGGCGCTGCCAGTCGTGGCTTGGAGGACCCGAAGACAGACATGTCTTCTTCCTCAGAAGTGTCCCTTCAAGACCTGTTGGCCGCCATTGCAGGCCTCAAGGCCGATATGAGTCAACAATATGAGGCCATCGTGTCCAAGATAGACACGGTGGCGGTGGATGTTACTCTTATTCGTGCCGATTTGGCCAAGACGAACGAGAGGGTCAAGGCATTGGACTTAAAGGCATCGAGTTTGGTGACGGACATGGCGGAGGCACAGTCTGAGATAGGGAATTTGCGTTCCTCGCACTACCTTTTGCTCAAACGCATGGAAGACTACGATAATAGGGCCCGGCGGAACAACATACGCTTGGTCGGAGTGCCGGAAGACAATGGTGCCGCCGCGATCGATCTACTGGTCGAGGAACTCATTGTCGCTAAACTTGCTCCCGCAGGTCTCAGCAAGTTTTTTGCGGTCGAGAGTGCCTATCGCTTCCCAGGTGGTCAGGTGAAGCCAGGGGGCCCTCCGAGGCCTATCATCGCTAGACTGTTTCACTTTCGGGACAGAGACGCTATCCTTCAGGCCGCTCGTAAACACGGCCCGTTGAAGTACGATAATAACTCTGTCTCGATTTATCCTGATTTCACCCCCCAAGTGCAACGGCAACGTTCTGGTTTCCTTGGAGTGAAGCGTCGCCTGAGGGATTTGGGACTGAAATACGCAATGCTGTTTCCTGCTCGCCTGCGGATTGAGTACAGAGAACGTGCCTATTTCTGCGATCAGCCTGATCGTGCTAGTGACTAGTTGGACTCGTTGCCAAAAGATGACATCGAGAGTGGAGGCCCCGGCGGCGCGGAAGGTGGTGCGACGGCCCAGGTTTAACTTGGGGGCCCAGAGGTCCGACTTGAGACTGTGAACTTTACAGAGTAACCTATATTGTATGCTTTATGATTGTGCCCATGGTGGTGCGGGTACGGGTGGTTTCTCCCTTCCTCCTCGGGGGTTTCTTTGTGTAGATCAGATGGGGCGACAGGCACACTGCAGTTTGGGGTGGCTTTCTAGTCAGCAGGGGTGCAGGGTGGGGGGTGTTGTAACGGGTTCCTGGTTGGGGGGTGGTTGGTGGGGTCTTGGTTGTGTTGTGTGTTTTCTATTATCTCTTTCTTTCCATGGTATATTACTGATTGCAAGCATTCTGGATCTGTGGTTATGGGAGGGGGTTGGGTTGGGTCGTTCTTCCTGGGATGGGGGGGGGTGAGATGCAAGTTCTTTCTTGGAACGTCAATGGTTTGGGTGACAGGATTAAACGCGGCATTGTGATACAATTTATAAGGCGTCATGCCCCTGATGTTGTGTTCCTCCAAGAAACCCACTTGATTGGTAATGCCTGTAAAGCTCTTGATCGTCGGGGCTACCGATTGGCCGCCCATGCTGGTTTCACCTCCGGCTCCCGAGGAGTGGGTATAATGGTTAAATCCTCCCTGGCCCTTGAGATTGATGATGTTGTCCTAGATGATCGGGGACGATATGCTGCTGTCTCGGGGAGATGGGAAGGGAAACCAATTGTGTTAGTGGTTGTTTATATCCCCTCGGGGCTGCAGGCCACCACGTACGCCGATCTCGGCAAGACTCTTCTTGGTCTCCCCGATGGCTTGCTGATCATGGGTGGAGACTTTAACTCCGTGATGTCTGGCGAATGTGATCGACTGCCCCCTAGAGTTCTGCTGCAGTCCCAGATGTGGCTCAATGATATGACTGAAACTTTTGGTCTGGTGGATGTTTGGCGTTCGCTGCACCCCACCCAGACGCAGTATACCTTTCACTCTGGTGCGCATGGTAGCCTCTCTCGGATAGACTACTTCTTTATGCTGGCTTCTACCCTATCCTTGGTACGGGAAGTTCGTCATCTCCCCCGGGGTATCTCGGACCATTCCCCCTTGCTGATTACGATCTCTGTGGGTGGTCTTTTTGGTAACAGAGTTCCCCCTGTTCCCCCCTGGCACTTTCGGAACCCCCGGCTCCGCTCAGACTTGGTGAAGGCTATTGACTGTTATTTCGATGAAAATGTGGGTTCGGTGACCTCCCCTACGGTTCTCTGGGAGGCCTTTAAAACGGTCATTCGGGGATCCGCACTGTCTCTTATTGCTGCTGAACGGAGGGCTAAGAGGGAGGCCGTGCTGGCCCTTGAGACTGAAATTACAGCACTGGAAAGTGAGCTGGGTGGGGATGACACGCCTGCGCTTTTACATACTCTGGAGTTGAAACAGGTGGATTACAAGGCTTGTGTGACCCATGCTGCTAAGTTGATGCGAGTGAATCAGTTGGGCCGGCTGCATGATGTGGGTGACAAGGCTAGCAAACTCCTAGCGTGGCTGGATAAGGCTGAAAGAGCGAATCGTGTTGTACCCGTCATTGTTCGTGAGTCTGGTGAATGTGTGTCTGACCCCGGTGAGATTGTTGACTGTTTTGTTGATCATTTCCGGAAGGTTTATACCCCGGTGAGTGATCGTGATGAGGCTGATTCCCGTTTACTGTTGCGTGACATAGCTCTTCCCTGTGTCTGGGAGGAGGAGGGTCTGGCTCTGGAGGCTCCCTTTACGGTGGATGAGATTGCCGTTGCTATCAGATCCCTGCGCTCGGGCAAGGCGATGGGGCCCAATGGTTTGCCTATTGAGCTTTACAAATTTCGTCCAGACAAGATGGCTGCCCATTTGCGCAACATGTTTCTAGACGCGTTCGAGGCGGGAGTCCTTCCGCTTGAACAGCGCCTAGCCACAATAGTGGTAATTTATAAGGATGGCAAGCCTCGTGATCGCTGTACCTCCTACCGCCCCATTTCCCTGCTAAACGCAGAACCTAAAATCCTTGCCAAGGTTCTGGCCAATCGGTTGTTGACGGTGATCTGTGACCTGATCCATCCGGATCAATCCGGCTTCATACCACACAGGAACACGGCCCTTAATCTGCGCAGGCTTCATGGTGTTCTCGCGAGAGCTGCAACTCTCACGGAGCCTGCGGTGGTGGCCTGCCTGGACGCTACGATGGCTTTCGATACCATTGAATGGCCTTATCTTTGGGCGGCCCTCTCCAAGTTCGGATTTGGCCCTAACTTTATTGCGTGGGTCAAGCTTCTTTATGAACAACCGCTGGCCCAGATCGTGGTAAATGGCAGAAGTTCTGACCCCTTCCCATTGGGACGCGGCACCGGTCAGGGATGTCCGCTTTCCCCGCTTCTGTTTGCGCTGGCGCTTGAACCCCTTGCGGCATGGCTCCGGTGGGAACCCTCGATTAAAGGGATCCGGTGGGCGCCAGATCTGGAAGATCGCGTCTCACTGTACGCCGACGACATCCTCCTCTATTTCACTTCTCCTCAAAAGTCCTTGAACGTGCTCTTCGACGTTCTTACCTCCTTCGGTAAGAATTCCGGATTGGTCATCAATTGGACCAAATCCTGTGTTTATGTCATAGCCGGGGTTCTGCCGCCGTTGCCTCGTAGGTTTCCAATTCTGGTAGCGGATGACGGTTTTAAGTATTTGGGGATCTATGTCTCTACGGTTTCTGCGGTGCATTATGAACGGAATCTTTATGCTCCGCTCCGTCGTCTTAAACAGGATGTGAGACGATGGCGTGAATTGCCCTTGTCTCCGCTGGGCCAAGCGGCGCTCTTTAAAATGATGTCGCTCCCTCGATTTCTCTATGCGTTGCAGAATTTCTTCGACCCGGTCCCTGCTAGCTACTTCCGCGAGATCAAAAGTCTACAGCGGCAATTGATCTGGGACGGTCGTGCCCGTATTGCGCTGTCTAAGCTCACCCTTCCCTGGTACGACGGCGGCATTGCTTTGCCAGATATCAAACAATACTACTGGGCCTCGCACCTGAGCGCCATTAATCACGTAACGTATTCGTCGGAACCCGCTCCCACCTTTGCCCTGGACAAATTTTTACTGCCCGGTGGCAACTTCAATAGGGCTTTGTACTCGAAGTCACCAATCCGTCTCCTCACGGGTCCTACGAAGTGTGCGGTGCGGGCCTGGAGGGATGCAACTGTGGCTACCGGTTGGAGTGAATAAACAAAGTGGAATCCACTCAGAGTGATAGTGATCCCTAGAGTGATGAGGAACACACAGTGTTGTTTAAATGCCCCTCACACACCAACAGGCCCCTTGGTGTCATGCTTCATCATCGGGGCCTTCGCACCCCTCTACGGGATGCGGCGTGCTACGACTCGCGGATACGCAGGAGCACTTGAAGTGAACTATGTGTAGGGGTGTGTGTTTATTACAAAAGTGTGAGTGAGGTGAGGTGAAAAAAAAGGTGAATGGTTAAAAAATACCTGGCACATGGGAGAAAAAAATACTTTATTTAAATCCCCGGCTGGTATTATTAAAACAAAAGTGCAGGGCGTGGTTTGAATAGATACGTATTAGGGTATCCAGACCACTGTATCAAGATGTCAACATGTTTCGGAGGTCACAGCCCCCTTCTTCAGGACAAGGGTTAATGCACTTACCCTCCCCTTACTCACATGTAAAATTTAAAAGTGTTATTAAAAATATATTACCATAATGTGTAATATTCCTAACAATGTTTTTATGTTAGTGAATGTCGTTGCGCCCAATTGGCGTAAGAACCTGTGGAAACAAAATCATAGATAAACATACAAATCTATAATGCACAAGCTACTGGAGAAGAAACAAGCTTCTCTGAGAACATCAGGGTAAACCAAAAATAATGGGACCCTGGAAAAGAAAAACACAAGGACACTACACAGTACATACAGACATATACACACAACACCAAAATTGCTCTCTGCTCAGGTGGAAGGAGAGCAAACATAAAGAAAGAAAAGTCTTACTTAAAGTTCCTAACTACAAGACTTCATGAGCCTAAGCGTATATTGGGGAATCCTTCCTTTCTGATCAGAAACAACCTATAAAACATCAATGTCAGGGGTTCAGTTGGGAACTGGGTATTAAATGCACCAATAGTAAAGAAAACGACTGCTCCTCTCTGTGGTCAATAACTCACGGTTACTGCAACAGCTAATCGCCTGCCTTCCCTCAACGCGGCTCCGATGAAGTGAGCTACGATAGAATCAGGGCCCTTTTATATACTGTCCCTGTAGGTAATTAGTGGTAGTAAATTGGTTAATGCAGCCCGGGGGATGCCCAAATACGGAGATAATAATCTCCAAGCGTCCGGTGTTGCGCTAGCGGTCTTCACTGCTTTTACGCGCATGCGCGTTCTAGCTTTAGCGGCACGCATGCGCGGCGAGCCAAGCGGCTGCGCATGTGCCGATTGAGACGCTATGCTGTAGTACGAAGCAGTGCGCTTAACAAATAGCCGCCTTTGCTAGCTAAGGATAGGCGCCTCGGTGGTGAATATACTACATAAGGAGATTGAGGGACAACAGTTTTTAGGTTATATGAAAGGGCTCATAGGATGGTAATTTGTTTAAAAAGGAGCCAAAGAAGGCTTATCTATCGGGGGAACTCAAGAGGCATTGTCCCTGCTGATAGATGATATATCCTATTTCAGAGTTGGGGAGTATCACTATTTGTTAGCGAGTTGACCCAATAGGACCCCATATTCATGTTTATTAGATGTAACCCCAAATGTACATCAACTGTCAATTATAGGTGATCAGGTTATGGTTAACTGAGAAGATTCCAAGGGATAGAATTGTTGAGCCCAGTGGTGTCGGTTCCCAACCGGAACACCCACCGTTGCTCTTTTTCCAGGAGGCCCACCTCTGAGGGTAGTTGTTCTATTATCGTCCACTGTAACTCATTCACACAGTGTTGGTGTTCGATGAAGTGGGTTGACATCTTGGTTGTGAGTTTTTTACACCTGATGTTACTTTTGTGTTCATTCAGTCTCACTCTCACAGGTCTAGTGGTCATCCCCACATATTCTTTTCCACATGGGCATGTAATCAGGTAAACAACATTTTTACTGTTGCAGTTCGTAAATGCCCGTTGTTCCCAATGTGTCCCATTTGCGAAGGTTAAATTCTGGCTCTTTTTTGTAAGATGGCAGTTGTTGCAGTTGCCACATGGTTGGTGACCATGTAAGCCCTGCAGCCTTGTCTGATCACTTTTTGGAGGGGGTGGTCTTGTATGAACGAGTAAATCTCGCAAGTTCCTACCTCTTCTATGCGCAAAGAGGGGTTTCTCCAGAGTCAGGCCACTACTCGTTAAAGTGCGCCAATGTTTATTGACCAGTTTTGTGACTTGGTTAGTGACCGGACTGTATGTGGTGACACAAACTGTCCTTTTTTCAGCATCATCTCTTCGTGGGTTATCCTCCAGAAGGGCCTCTCGGTTGTTATTTCTTGCCCTTTTGAAAGCTTTTTTAATCACAGTCTCCGGATATTTCCTCTGTCTCAGTTTTACACTGAGATCCTTGGCCTGGGTTTTATATCTGGCAACATCACTACAGTTCCGCCGGAGGCGGAGGAACTGTCCATAGGGAAGGTTCTCTCTCAGATGACGTGGGTGAAAGCTGTCAAATCTGAGGAGACAGTTCCTAGCCGTCGGTTTAAAGTGAGTTTCTGTTTTTAGAATGCCAGCTTCATGGTAAATATTTAAATCCAGGAAGACCATGCTGGTATTCGATGCCTGATGAGTAAATTTCAAAAAGGATTTTGATTGTTTAGCCAATTGATGAATTCAGTTATCGTGGTTTCATCTCCTTCCCAGATAACTAGGATATCATCAATGTACCTCCGCCAGGTGCGAATCCTCGCCCTGTGTGGGTTGTCTTGATGCAGGATTTTTGCAGATTCCAAATGGTGGACATACAGTCCGGCCAGACTCGGGGCAAATGTGCTGCCCATACTGGTCCCATGTTTCTGTCAGAAGAGAGTGCCCTCATATTCGAAAAAGTTTCTCATAAGTGCCAAGGAGATGCACTCCATTACTACATTACGTGGTGTGTGGTATTCCCAATTCGTAGAATGCAGTACCTCCTCAATGATTTGGATAGTCTCATCATGAGGGAGACTCGTATAAAGGCTCTCCACATCTAGACTGAGCAGCATCTGAGAAGTTGGATCAAAGGTTTGGTTATTCAACAGTTGGAGTACTGCTTTGGTGTCACGCAGATACGTATCAGTAGCTTGTACAATAGGTCTCAAAAAGGCATCCGCAAACTTAGATGATGGTTCCAAAATGGATGAGATGCCAGAGACAATGGGGCGACCTGGGGGGTCTTCCAGGTTCTTGTGCACCTTGGGTATGGTGTAAAAGTACGGGATACGTGGGTTGCTCTGTATCAGGAACTCGGACTCCTTCTTAGTAATCCAATCGTGTGCAAGTGCCTCCTCCACCATGCCACCTATCTGGACTCTTAATGATTCAGTTGGGTCTTCTGTAAGTATCTGATAGTTCCTGTTGTCGGAGAGAAGCCTTCTGCATTCCTTGTCATAGGCTGTGGTTGTTTGGATAACCACTGCCCCTACCTTGTCCGCGGGTTTTATAACGATAAAACGATATAACGTTTATAACCACGCCCTGCACTTTTGTTTTAATAATACCAGCCGGGGATTTAAATAAAGTATTTTTTTCTCCCACGTGCCAGGTATTTTTTAACCATTCACTTTTTTTTCACCTCACCTCACTCACACTTTTGTAATAAACACACACCCCTACACATAGTTCACTTCAAGTGCTCCTGCGTATCCGCGAGTCGTAGCACGCCGCATCCCGTAGAGGGGTGCGAAGGCCCCGATGATGAAGCATGACACCAAGGGGCCTGTTGGTGTGTGAGGGGCATTTAAACAACACTGTGTGTTCCCCATCACTCCAGGGATCACTATCACTCTGAGTGGATTCCACTTTGTTTATTCATATTACCCGGGAGACTGAATCCACTGACTCTCTCTCTCCCCCCTCCTTTTAGAATCTGTTTATAGACAGCGCGCAGCTGTGGGAGTCCCCTTTCCCTTTTTCCTTTTTGGACCTACACGCACACTTATTCACACACAACACCCTTGTTTTTTGAGAACCTTCCAGCTCTCCTCACCTAACATCATGGAGGATGAACATGGACTGACCTTTAGCGAGGATGATATTGACCGCATTCTAGCAGATGACAAACCTTTTGAAGGCCTTAGTAACAGCGACCCGGGTCCTGCTGTAGCGGACTGGGATGAGCTAATGAATACTCGCAAAACCCAAATCAGGACAGCCCTTCATGGCTTACTGATGAGAGAGTACTTAAGAAACAAGATGGCCCGCAAGGTTTATTGGTCAAAACTGAACCGTTTATCTTTCAAGATGACCTTGTTTTTAAAAAAGCATGGTCACTCATCTCATGGCACTGTACCAGGGATTGGCTGGTACTTATAGTTCAAACCGCTGCAAGGAAGTCAGTGGAGTTAAAAGTAGAGATCCAAAGACTTGAAGTACAGCTAAAAGCCTTCATTTCACCAGCGGATCTTAAAAAGGGCTTAGAGGAACTGAACCAACAAATGAAAGATTTTGAGGCTGGCTTGAAACAAAGCAAATTCAATAAATTGAAAAAAGACAAAGATCGATTTACCCCTGAGAGAGCCTACCCCTACACTCGAGCTGACTATGTCATGAAGGATAACATGAGTGATACAGACAGTGTCAACTCTGATGGCAGCAACTCAAGTAATAAATCAGGAGGTTTCCAGCAAAAAAAGCAAAGAGGCGGTTTTCGCCAACAAAGAGCCCAGTTTCCACGTCAAAGAGGCTGGCGCGGCTTTCAAGGACCTCAATTCAATCCTTATCAGCCCCCTTTTCAATTCCCGCAATACCAGTTTGTCCCACCTCAAATGGGACAAATGTACCCTCAGTGGGTTCCAGACCAAACTAATGTACCCCAGAATCAACAACCTTTTTTATCCTGGGGCCAGGGATGCCGCAGAGGGCGGAACAAGAAGGGCAACAACGTGAATTGGCACCCCACAGAGGAGTCAGACCCACGTGTAGTAACGAGGAGCATGACAGCGAATCAGGCGTCAACGAGCAACAGGGGGACCTAGTTATCAATATAACCCCCTGGCCCCTCACTGATCTACAAAAAGAGGTACTGAATAAAGGCCTGGGGTATGTCGCCACTAATAAACCAGACATTTTCTTATTACATAAGGAAATGCAGGAGTTTATCAGGACTATTAAACTGCGAGCATTCTTTAAGGACAAGGAACCATCCACAGAGACTTCTGACACTGGTTTGAAACCCAAGTCAACATTCACACCACTAGACAACCAACTTCCAGTCGAGGTACTGGCCTTTGAAAAAGCCATGATGCAGGAATTGAAATGTCTAGAAAACAGACAAAGGGTCTTCCAGAACATGACCAGAATGGAGAATGAGGCCATCAAGGAATTGAGGATGAACAAAAACCTTGTTATAAAACCCGCGGACAAGGGAGGGGCAGTGGTTATCCAAACAACCACAGCCTATGACAAGGAATGCAGAAGGCTTCTCTCCGACAACAGGAACTATCAGATACTTACAGAAGACCCAACTGAATCATTAAGAGTCCAGATAGGTGGCATGGTGGAGGAGGCACTTGCACACGATTGGATTACTAAGAAGGAGTCCGAGTTCCTGATACAGAGGAACCCACGTATCCCGTACTTTTACACCATACCCAAGGTGCACAAGAACCTGGAAAACCCCCCAGGTCGCCCCATGGTCTCTGGCATCTCATCCATTTTGGAACCATTATCTAAGTTTGCGGATGCCTTTTTGAGACCTATTGTACAAGCTACTGATACGTATCTGCGTGACACCAAAGCAGTACTCCAACTGTTGAATAACCAAACCTTTGATCCAACTTCTCAGATGCTGCTCAGTCTAGATGTGGAGAGCCTTTATACGAGTCTCCCTCATGATGAGACTATCCAAATCATTGAGGAGGTACTGCATTCTACGAATCGGGAATACCACACACCACGTAATGTAGTAATGGAGTGCATCTCCTTGGCACTTATGAGAAACTTTTTCGAATATGAGGGCACTCTCTTCTGGCAGAAACATGGGACCAGTATGGGCAGCACATTTGCCCCGAGTCTGGCCGGACTGTATGTCCACCATTTGGAATCTGCAAAAATCCTGCATCAAGACAACCCACACAGGGCGAGGATTCGCACCTGGCGGAGGTACATTGATGATATCCTAGTTATCTGGGAAGGAGATGAAACCACGATAACTGAATTCATCAATTGGCTAAACAATCAAAATGCCTTTTTGAAATTTACTCATCAGGCATCGAATACCAGCATGGTCTTCCTGGATTTAAATATTTACCATGAAGCTGGCATTCTAAAAACAGAAACTCACTTTAAACCGACGGCTAGGAACTGTCTCCTCAGATTTGACAGCTTTCACCCACGTCATCTGAGAGAGAACCTTCCCTATGGACAGTTCCTCCGCCTCCGGCGGAACTGTAGTGATGTTGCCAGATATAAAACCCAGGCCAAGGATCTCAGTGTAAAACTGAGACAGAGGAAATATCCGGAGACTGTGATTAAAAAAGCTTTCAAAAGGGCAAGAAATAACAACCGAGAGGCCCTTCTGGAGGATAACCCACGAAGAGATGATGCTGAAAAAAGGACAGTTTGTGTCACCACATACAGTCCGGTCACTAACCAAGTCACAAAACTGGTCAATAAACATTGGCGCACTTTAACGAGTAGTGGCCTGACTCTGGAGAAACCCCTCTTTGCGCATAGAAGAGGTAGGAACTTGCGAGATTTACTCGTTCATACAAGACCACCCCCTCCAAAAAGTGATCAGACAAGGCAGCAGGGCTTACATGGTCACCATCCATGTGGCAACTGCAACAACTGCCATCTTACAAAAAAGAGCCAGAATTTAACCTTCGCAAATGGGACACATTGGGAACAACGGGCATTTACGAACTGCAACAGTAAAAATGTTGTTTACCTGATTACATGCCCATGTGGAAAAGAATATGTGGGGATGACCACTAGACCTGTGAGAGTGAGACTGAATGAACACAAAAGTAACATCAGGTGTAAAAAACTCACAACCAAGATGTCAACCCACTTCATCGAACACCAACACTGTGTGAATGAGTTACAGTGGACGATAATAGAACAACTACCCTCAGAGGTGGGCCTCCTGGAAAAAGAGCAACGGTGGGTGTTCCGGTTGGGAACCGACACCACTGGGCTCAACGATTCTATCCCTTGGAATCTTCTCAGATAACCATAACCTGATCACCTATAATTGACAGTTGATGTACATTTGGGGTTACATCTAATAAACATGAATATGGAGTCCTATTGGGTCAACTCGCTAACAAATAGTGATACTCCCCAACTCTGAAATAGGATATATCATCTATCAGCAGGGACAATGCCTCTTGAGTTCCCCCGATAGATAAGCCTTCTTTGGCTCCTTTTTAAACAAATTACCATCCTTTGAGCCCTTTCATGTAACCTAAAAACTGTTGTCCCTCAATCTCCTTATGTAGTATATTCACCACCGAGGCGCCTATCCTTAGCTAGCAAAGGCGGCTATTTGTTAAGCGCACTGCTTCGTACTACAGCATAGCGTCTCAATCGGCACATGCGCAGCCGCTTGGCTCGCCGCGCATGCGTGCCGCTAAAGCTAGAACGCGCATGCGCGTAAAAGCAGTGAAGACCGCTAGCGCAACACCGGACGCTTGGAGATTATTATCTCCGTATTTGGGCATCCCCCGGGCTGCATTAACCAATTTACTACCACTAATTACCTACAGGGACAGTATATAAAAGGGCCCTGATTCTATCGTAGCTCACTTCATCGGAGCCGCGTTGAGGGAAGGCAGGCGATTAGCTGTTGCAGTAACCGTGAGTTATTGACCACAGAGAGGAGCAGTCGTTTTCTTTACTATTGGTGCATTTAATACCCAGTTTTTCAACTGAACCCCTGACATTGATGTTTTATAGGTTGTTTCTGATCAGAAAGGAAGGATTTCCCAATATACGCTTAGGCTCATGAAGTCTTGTAGTTAGGAACTTTAAGTAAGACTTTTCTTTCTTTATGTTTGCTCTCCTTCCACCTGAGCAGAGAGCAATTTTGGTGTTGTGTGTATATGTCTGTATGTACTGTGTAGTGTCCTTGTGTTTTTCTTTTCCAGGGTCCCATTATTTTTGGTTTACCCTGATGTTCTCAGAGAAGCTTGTTTCTTCTCCAGTAGCTTGTGCATTATAGATTTGTATGTTTATCTATGATTTTGTTTCCACAGGTTCTTACGCCAATTGGGCGCAACGACATTCACTAACATAAAAACATTGTTAGGAATATTACACATTATGGTAATATATTTTTAATAACACTTTTACATTTTACATGTGAGTAAGGGGAGGGTAAGTGCATTAACCCTTGTCCTGAAGAAGGGGGCTGTGACCTCCGAAACATGTTGACATCTTGATACAGTGGTCTGGATACCCTAATACGTATCTATTCAAACCACGCCCTGCACTTTTGTTTTAATAATACCAGCCGGGGATTTAAATAAAGTATTTTTTTCTCCCACGTGCCAGGTATTTTTTAACCATTCACTTTTTTTTCACCTCGTTTCACTCACACTTTTGTAATAAACACACACCCCTACACATAGTTCACTTCAAGTGCTCCTGCGTATCCGCGAGTCGTAGCACGCCGCATCCCGTAGAGGGGTGCGAAGGCCCCGATGATGAAGCATGACACCAAGGGGCCTGTTGGTGTGTGAGGGGCATTTAAACAACACTGTGTGTTCCCCATCACTCTAGGGATCACTATCACTCTGAGTGGATTCCACTTTGTTTATTCATATTACCCGGGAGACTGAATCCACTGACTCTCTCTCTCCCCCCTCCTGTTAGAATCTACGGGTTGGAGTGGCAAGCTGACGCGTATGACCCCACTGTACGACTCTGATCGATTGGGCAACCTTTGGCAGACGAAAGGGTTTGACAGGTGGGACATGATTGGGATCAGTAAGGTGGAGGATCTGTGGGCCAGGGGCACTGTGAAGTCCTTTGAAGCCCTAAAACTGGAATACCAGCTTGATGATAGGGAGCATTTCCGGTATATGCAGGTTCGACATGCCTTGTCCTCAGCCTTTCCCCCCGGGACTGATATTCCACAATCCTCCCCACTGGAGGATCGTATCCTGGACGGCCACGTCCCCGATAGTACGATTTCCTTAATATATAAGAAGCTCATTAACAACAGGGCCGACCAGTTGGGGAAACTTCGTGCTTCCTGGACGGCGGATGGGCTTGAATTAGACGATGAGGACTGGCAGTTGGCTGTTTCTTCCCCCAAGGAAGTGGCTATTCCGGCCCGACTTCGTTTTGTCCAGCTAAAGATCCTCCACCGTGTGTATGTAACTGGTATGCGACTGGTGCGAATGGGGCTTGCGACGGATGAACGGTGTAGGTGTGGGTGTGGTATGGATGGTACTTTTCTTCATGTTCTATGGGAATGTCGGGTTGTCTCTGCCTTCTGGTCCAGGGTGCATGATGTGATGGGACGTGTCACTGGAGTCCCCCACCTTCCTGAGGCACGGCGCTGCTTGCTCAATGTGTGGGAGCCTACGGACTGTACTGCTGCTCAGACGTTCTGGGTCACTCTGGGCAACATGGTTGCCAAGAGGGACATTGCTCAGCTCTGGGGCTCCGCCAGACCACCACGGCTCAGTGCCTGGAAAGATAACATGGACTGGTGCATGTTTCGAGAAAAGACGGTGTACGAGGCACGGGGTCGCCCCAGAAAATGGTCCAGGGTTTGGGCACAGTGGAATTCGTACCGTGGTGATATTTGTTCCCCTCCACTCGATTATGATGTTCCTGTCCCCTCCTCCCCATGATTGGCGTTCCGTTTTTGTTTCCCATATCACCTGTATCCTTTTTTCCTTCATGATCGCCCCCCCTCGTCAGATTTGTTCCTTCCTATATGTACTCCTTCCCTTTCCCCCACCCCCTCTTATGACCCTTGCCAGTATGATGCCATGTGTTTGGGTTTGTTGTTTCTTCGACAAAATCATAAAATTAAACCTTTGATATCCTTTAAGTACTGTTTTATGCTCCACACTATAATGTGTGCTCAGTGATCGTCTCAAAGTGTACTGTCCTGCTTTATTCTTTCAATATGTGTCATAGCGGCCGGCCCTGAGGGGTTGTAGGCAGACGCCGTGTAACGTGCATTTTATAAATAAAGGTTTAAAAAAAAAAAAAAAAAAAAAAGAAAGTTTCCAGTGACCTCTGAGCTAGTTGGTAACAAACCCAATTAAGTTTAGCATAGTCAGTAGAGGCCTGGAAGATCCGCACTTCTACGTTGATACTACTGTTTATGTTATTCCAATGCGCAGGGCATATTGGGAAAATAGGAACTACACTACAACATGATAAGTTAGTTTTAAAGATCCGTGATGAAGATGTTCAAATTCAAATTCAAATTCAAATGATCTTTATTCGGATTTAGTACATCCATAAAAGTACATACAGAAAGAAAAAACATTAAAAACATTTTAAAAACACATTTAAGGATTAAAAACAATTTATCCAATTTGGTTAAGCAGCATATATGGCATAAAGTGCATAGTGTATACAGTGCAAAATACATACTACATAATACAAAAGGAGCATTTTTCCTTTAGTGTCCCTAATTTCAGATATACTTGTGTTCTCCAACGACAATTTAGTTCAAAACAAACATATTTACAGTGGAGTCACTATTTAATAGCTGATATAATGATAAAATGCACAGATACATAGGATGGCATAATACTATTGTCCATTAACCGTGTTCCATACATGCCCTCGATTTTACACAGGCTTTTATGAAACAACTGACAGAGTAAATAACATCGTCTGTGTGTAACATTTGTAAAAATTGCAGAGCAGGAATAGAGTCTCTTAAATTGTACTTACGAAGGATTGGTTTTAAATATTGGCAAGTGTACAATTTATAATGGCCACAGAAGAAGAGATAATGTAGTAAATTTTGTTTTCCACCGTAAAAACAGGGACAATCCAACTCTTCAAGTTTTTTGTTGTAGCCAATAGGGAAGCTAAGCAGATAGACTATGCTTCCCTCCCGAAACCTAAATAGGAGACTCCGATTCCATCTTCCAATAGGCATTGACAAATATCTTATGGGATTATGTGAATTGTCAACACCTAAATCAATGTTACATAAATATCTACTAACCACTGGTTTGACAGATTCTGAACTCATCCTTTCCTCCATATATAAATCCATAAGTGCCCGTTTAATAATATTCTTGTGGGCAGGTATAATGGAATCAGGGGAGCTAAATAAAGATCCTTGTCCCACACGCTGCAAGCTGTTTTGAACAGCATTAAGCCAGGGTATATAATTTGATCTATCGCTAGACAAGCAGTCAGTTATAATACTGCGCGTTAGTGTTGCCGCTGGATTTAGCCATATTTTGATCCAAAAAAGGGCAGGCCTTGACTTAATGAAATCGGCAATATATGGCAATCTTAATTCGTTGTGACAGATCAAAGTGGGAGCACAAGGGACTCCCCCTAACACCCTCCTACAAAACCGATTTTCCTCCACCTGGAGGGCCGAGATGTTACAATAGCCCCATACTTCAGCTCCATAAGTCCCAGTTGGTCGGCATTGGGTGCGATAAATGGTGAGAAGGGGGGTAACAACGTCAGCCATTTTTGGTTGTCGGAGGGATAAGATCGAGTTTATTGATTTGCCGATTT
Organism: Lissotriton vulgaris; assembly: GCF_964263255.1. Lineage (NCBI taxonomy): Eukaryota > Metazoa > Chordata > Amphibia > Caudata > Salamandridae > Lissotriton > Lissotriton vulgaris. The sequence goes on from NW_028246509.1 coordinate 52,265, forward strand.
TATTACACGCAAAGGCAACATGTTGATTCCATAAACCTGAGTTGGAGAATAGCAACCCTAAATAGGGGAAAGTGCTGGTGCATTTTAACATATCGTTGCCGGATTTAATTGATGTGATGTTATACTTCTTAGGTCCGCAATTCATTATAAAGGATTTTTTAAAATTGGTGTTTAGACCAAGATCGGACATGAAGGTAACAAACCCAGAAATTAAAATGCGTAAAGCATTCGGTGTATGCCCCATTAATACAGCGTTGTCCGCATAGAGTAGCGTAGTAATGGGGGAGCCGTTTATTATTGGGACATCCTTAATGGTCTCACTTAAGGTACTACTTAACCTATTAATATATAAAATAAAAAGCAGTGGGGCAAGTACGCAACCCTGTCTGACTCCTCTGCTGATAGGGATATCATCAGATAAATCGCCATCATTATTAATTCTTACTCGCGCTTTTAAATCCCTATGTAAATGAGAAAGAAAATACACCAGTGAGTCGTCTAAACCATAATCGAGCAAAAGTGACCACAACTTAGAACGGTTAACAAAATCAAACGCAGAACTCAAATCCATAAAGCCTAAATAAAGAGGGGATTTTTTGACAATGATATATTTAGCCATAATTAAATTTAAATTTAAACATTGTTCAACAGTTCCTACTTTACTTCTGAATCCCAATTGGCTACAATGGAGGACGTTATTATCATCAGCCCAGTCCCTTATCCGTTTAAAAATTACCCTTCCCAGGACTTTTAATGTATTATCGATCAGTGAGATCGGACGGTAACAGGCGGGATCAGACCTGTCACCTTTCTTAAATATAGGGACGATGACACTGTTCGACCAGGATTCGGGGATTGTGCTGTTATTTAGGTTATTAAATAGGTTGCATAAAAGGGGTGCCCAGAAATTAATTTCTGATTTTATTTGATCAATTGAAAGCCCATCGGGGCCTGGGGCTTTATTGCTGGCACTATCAATAATTGCATCCTCAACCTCTAATAATGAAAAAATCAGAGGTTCAGTGCTGTGAAGTATAGGGGCAGTATCTAGAGGGGTAGCTGATAAGGCGTAGATTTGGGAGAAATGTTCTACCCATGCCTCGCCTGTTATGTTGCTATTAATTGGATAGATGTTGGAGCCAAAAGATCTTAAAGACTTAACTTCTTTCCAGAAACCCATTGTGTCCTTCAGTTTGGCCGCTTGGGTGAGGGATTCCCAGTGATTAGATACTAGGGCTTCCGATCTAATTCGTAAAGCACTTTTATATTTTGATCTTAATTCTCTCACTAGTTGAGAGTCCCTTGGATTGGTATTAAGTGCTGCCCTCAAATCCCTATTGGCCCTAGAGCAGGAGGAATCAAACCAGCGAGGTACCTGGGCGGTGTTCTGCCTTACGGGTTTGAAGGATTCCGTTCTAATTGCCCTGCATAGGTCACCAAAAGCGCCAACCACCTCATTACTAGGACTAATATGGGACAGACAAGTCTCAACTGTCTCGGGGTGTTTTTTAACTACTCTGGAGAGTATTCCTTTATTATCAGCTCCCTTCCATATTAGTCTCAGTCTATCCGTTGATAATGTTAGATTTGAAGGCCCTACCACTAGCTTCGCTGCAACCCTTGAGGTCTGGGGATTATGTAGATTAATTCTAATCGGGTAGTGGTCGCTGTAAATGGAGCAGACGACTTCTGCTTTTAAAATTATTTCACCTAATCTTGGACATGTGAAAATATAGTCTATTGTGGAGGCATTACCCTGACCTATGAAAGTGGGAGTTGTTATGTTATTTGCACTAGTACCTACGACATCCATAACATTAACTAGGTCACGGGAAGCTATAAGATTTTTCAATTCTTCCCCATTTTTACAGATCGGACTATGGCGATACATATGTGCGTTAAAATCCCCACCGATGCAAATACCATCAAAAGATCCGTACTTTTGCCCCCCCATAATTTCATCTATAAAATTAAACAATATTATAAAATTAACATTTGGATGGCTAACAAAATCATTATTATAAAAATTGATAATACATAATTTCAATCTGTTAATGTACATTATAGCCATAAAACAGCAATTACCTGGTGTTGGGATCAACTTAGTTTGCACCCCATATTTTATTTTGGACCAAATAGATAATCCCCCACTAGGTCGCCCCATATGAGAAGGGGAAGCCTTGAGATTATAACAACAAAAACCCTCAATAGTTGGTGATGTTGTGCTCCAAGTTTCCTGTAGCAACAGTATGTCACAATTATTATCAACCCAATTGTGCCACTCTATGATTTTCAGTTTAGATTTTAAACCTGCTATGTTCCAGCTGACTAAGGATAATTTGGAGTCCAAAGGCAGATGAACAAGGGTCTGAGGAGGTTCTCTCGGGCTACTTTGAGGCGAGGGTTCAGGAGCACTCACAGGATCGGATGACGACGTCGGTGGTAGTTTATCAGATATACTCAAGGATGGTCAGCCTTGCATATCCAAATCCGAAAGGGGTGCAAATCTATTATGCGTTTGAAATGGGAAATAAGGTTGTTGAAATTGCATAGGTGGTGGCCGAAAATGCATTGATGGTGGTTGAAAATGCATGGGTGGTGGTTGGAAATGCATTGATGGCAAAGGGAATTGCATAAGTTGTGGGCGTGGTTGTGTGGCCAATTGTCTATAAAAGTAACTCAGGGGTAACATGGTTGCAACAGTAGAGATGGTTGAGTAGTTGCAATTTCTGTTAAGGAGGTTTCTTACGGTCCCCGGGTTGTTAAAGTTAAGAACTATACAGTCACCTTCCTTGTCCTTGAGTAAAGGGCCAACCCACGATACCCTACGTGCAGATATAATCTCTCTTGAGATATCGAATCCAACACCTTTGTGTTTAGTCAGCCAGTCTATGCTCTTATTTCTCAGTTGCACCCAAGATTCCCCCTGATCCTCCCTCAATGGTGGAACACCCGCTAGAATCAAAACAAAAGGACAAGCATCTGGTGGCAGATGTAAGGCTGGTCCTTGATGTTTAAAGGATTTGGTAGACCCTTGGTGGCCGGTCCCCACGGTGTTATTTGCAGTAGTCACATTTGGGGCTGTAGTTGGTTTAATTGGGCCATTGTTGCTATTTGGAACAGGAATGTTAGAAGTAGATGGAATAACAGCTTTCCTGGGAGCAGGTATGGGAATTGGTTTTGTTAAGTTAGCTTTATTCACAATTGGCCCTCCTTTAGTGATTACGGGTTTAGTTGTTGACGACGTAGAGGATGGGGATAAAGAGGCAGGATTGGTCAATACCCCACCCGAAGTACTGGTGGTGTCTTGTGACTTTAGTGACAGTATATTGTTTGTATTTTCCAATTCCTTCAGGAGACGATCTGCTCTAACTTGGTCCAAGATAATTGACCCCTTCCTTTTTGTTTCCCCAGTCTTGACCAGATTGTCTAATCTATCCAGTCTTTTAAAAATATTATTAAACTGACTGATCATTTGCTTTTCAATCCGGTTAAAAATAGTGTCGACTATAGTTTCTATTATGTTCCCATTCTGTCTAGATAGATTGTAGTTATCACCCATTAATGCTGTTTGGGTCCATATAGTTTTAGAATTCCCGTGCTGGTGAGTGGTAGATACATCAGAAGTACTGCCCATATCATCGGGATCTTTTTCCTCTGTAAGGACAGTTTCTGCCCCTGTAGGTTTATTTTTATTCCACAGACTTTGCGGTGTCGGCTGGTTTTTGTGGAATAGGGGCTGTTTCCTTTTATTGGCACATTGCTTAGTTGTGCCTCTTTTGCGCTTTGCCCTTCCCGTTTTATTACAACTAGAGTTGGTGTTGTCCAGAATAATAACATCATCCTGCGGAGTTGTGATGGTGGAGACATTTTCTGTCTGGAGGGAAACTGGAGATGTCACTGTCCGTAAGGATTTAGATATTGCTACCGCTGATGCTGTGGAAGCGGAGTCTTGTGCTATATAAGTGACAGTATTTTCATCATCCATAATAGTGGGCACATCAACACAGGGATGTGATGATTTTACCATAAAAATTTCCGGGTTTATGCGGACATCTCCTTTAGGACAGCTGGTGATACTTATGATGGGCGTTTTATTATAAGTAGGATGGGAACCCATGGAAAACCTTCTCTCAGTCTCCACTATTTCATTAAAAGCGGAGTCTATCATTGACTCAAAGGAAGTGATGAGGGAGACAGAAGTGTCAATAACCTTATTTTCAGCATCAGTGATGTTACTCTCACTCATTTTGTACTCCAAAGTTAAATCTCACCTTTAAATCAGAAGTCGATTATTAGAGGGGTGGCCCGCCCGTCCACTGCAGTCCACTGACGGCCACAGACGGCCCGCCCTTTGCCCGGGCTTCGCCCCGGGCGTCCCGCTCGCGTCCCGTGACGCGGGGTTTGCCGGTCTTTATTCCCTCGTTGGCGCTCTCTGGGCGCGAGGCGCGTCACTCTGCACGCGCCGCCGCGTTGCCTGCCGGGATTTGTGGTCTCCCGGAGCGGCGGCGCGGAGTCCGGTGCCTTGGGACTCTTGGCGGTGGCGGCGATGGCTGTCGGAGCTCCCTGGTGCTCCCTGCTGCTGGTACAGACTGACTCTCGGCGGTGGCGGCAAAGGTAAGTGTTTCCCCCCGCTCTGCCGGGTTTGCCGGTCTTTATTCCCTCGTTGGCGCTCTCTGGGCGCGAGGCGCGTCACTCTGCACGCGCCGCCGCGTTGCCTGCCGGGATTTGTGGTCTCCCGGAGCGGCGGCGCGGAGTCCGGTGCCTTGGGACTCTTGGCGGTGGCGGCGATGGCTGTCGGAGCTCCCTGGTGCTCCCTGCTGCTGGTACAGACTGACTCTCGGCGGTGGCGGCAAAGGTAAGTGTTTCCCCCCGCTCTGCCGGGTTTGCCGGTCTTTATTCCCTCGTTGGCGCTCTCTGGGCGCGAGGCGCGTCACTCTGCACGCGCCGCCGCGTTGCCTGCCGGGATTTGTGGTCTCCCGGAGCGGCGGCGAGGAGTCCGGTGCCTTGGGACTCTTGGCGGTGGCGGCGATGGCTGTCGGAGCTCCCTGGTGCTCCCTGCTGCTGGTACAGACTGACTCTCGGCGGTGGCGGCAAAGGTAAGTGTTTCCCCCCGCTCTGCCGGGTTTGCCGGTCTTTATTCCCTCGTTGGCGCTCTCTGGGCGCGAGGCGCGTCACTCTGCACGCGCCGCCGCGTTGCCTGCCGGGATTTGTGGTCTCCCGGAGCGGCGGCGCGGAGTCCGGTGCCTTGGGACTCTTGGCGGTGGCGGCGATGGCTGTCGGAGCTCCCTGGTGCTCCCTGCTGCTGGTACAGACTGACTCTCGGCGGTGGCGGCAAAGGTAAGTGTTTCCCCCCGCTCTGCCGGGTTTGCCGGTCTTTATTCCCTCGTTGGCGCTCTCTGGGCGCGAGGCGCGTCACTCTGCACGCGCCGCCGCGTTGCCTGCCGGGATTTGTGGTCTCCCGGAGCGGCGGCGAGGAGTCCGGTGCCTTGGGACTCTTGGCGGTGGCGGCGATGGCTGTCGGAGCTCCCTGGTGCTCCCTGCTGCTGGTACAGACTGACTCTCGGCGGTGGCGGCAGAGGTAAGTGTTTCCCCCCGCTCTGCCGGGTTTGCCGGTCTTTATTCCCTCGTTGGCGCTCTCTGGGCGCGAGGCGCGTCACTCTGCATGCGCCGCCGCGTTGCCTGCCGGGATTTGTGGTCTCCCGGAGCGGCGGCGCGGAGTCCGGTGCCTTGGGACTCTTGGCGGTGGCGGCGATGGCTGTCGGAGCTCCCTGGTGCTCCCTGCTGCTGGTACAGACTGACTCTCGGCGGTGGCGGCAAAGGTAAGTGTTTCCCCCCGCTCTGCCGGGTTTGCCGGTCTTTATTCCCTCGTTGGCGCTCTCTGGGCGCGAGGCGCGTCACTCTGCACGCGCCGCCGCGTTGCCTGCCGGGATTTGTGGTCTCCCGGAGCGGCGGCGCGGAGTCCGGTGCCTTGGGACTCTTGGCGGTGGCGGCGATGGCTGTCGGAGCTCCCTGGTGCTCCCTGCTGCTGGTACAGACTGACTCTCGGCGGTGGCGGCAAAGGTAAGTGTTTCCCCCCGCTCTGCCGGGTTTGCCGGTCTTTATTCCCTCGTTGGCGCTCTCTGGGCGCGAGGCGCGTCACTCTGCACGCGCCGCCGCGTTGCCTGCCGGGATTTGTGGTCTCCCGGAGCGGCGGCGCGGAGTCCGGTGCCTTGGGACTCTTGGCGGTGGCGGCGATGGCTGTCGGAGCTCCCTGGTGCTCCCTGCTGCTGGTACAGACTGACTCTCGGCGGTGGCGGCAGAGGTAAGTGTTTCCCCCCGCTCTGCCGGGTTTGCCGGTCTTTATTCCCTCGTTGGCGCTCTCTGGGCGCGAGGCGCGTCACTCTGCACGCGCCGCCGCGTTGCCTGCCGGGATTTGTGGTCTCCCGGAGCGGCGGCGCGGAGTCCGGTGCCTTGGGACTCTTGGCGGTGGCGGCGATGGCTGTCGGAGCTCCCTGGTGCTCCCTGCTGCTGGTACAGACTGACTCTCTGCGGTGGTGGCAAAGGTAAGTGTTATTAACAAACCTATTTGCTTAATGAATATTGTTGGGGTAGATGTTAAATATGCAGATTCTGGTTCGCCCTATACAATTATCAATGAGGATATGTGGAAGTCTTCCTTTGTAAAACTAGTCGTTGATGAATTATTATTATCGGATATTCATCTAGAAGGTTATATGGGGGAACCTATAGCTATCCTTGGCTTCCGATGGTTTGTGTTTAAATTCAAGGGTAGAGAGTGCAGAGGGAAGTTATATATAGCTAAGAAGGGACCACCGGTGTTGGGGTGGCTCGACCAAAAGCAATTGCACATCATTCTTGATCCAAAAAGCCATGAACAGGTCTTAGTAGTGGATGATAGTACTACAATCACTAAGGAAATTTTACATGAATTCCCAAAAGTTTTCAGTAAGAATTTAGGGAATTTAATTGGTTTCGAGCACAAAATTGTAATTAAACAAGATCAATGTCCTAAGGTACATAAATGTAGAAATGTTCCTATTTTAGTGAGGGAAGAAGTGAGTAAAGAACTAGAAAAGTTAGTCTCTAACAATATTATTGAGCCAATCGAAGCTAGTGAATGAATTTCTCCGATTGTCGTGGCGAGACGGAGCAACGGCAAGATTCGGTTATGTGTTGATTTAAGGTACCTGAATAACAACATTGTGGTTGACAAGTTCCCACTTCCAAAAATTAAGGAAATGGTGTCTAGTTTAGGTAATGCGCAGTGGTTTTTGACGATCGACTTATCGTCGGCGTATCACCAAATCTCTTTGTGTCCTGAGTCAATGAAATTCACATCCTTTGTTACACCATTTGGTTGCTTCCAATATAAATGGATGCCTTTTGGTTTAGCTTCGCCGGCCGCTGTTTTTCAGCGTTTAATGTATCAACTTTTTAAGGAGGAAAACGGAGTTAGATTTTTCCAAGATGACATCCTTGTTTTTGGTAGTGATGAAGAAGAACATTTGTTAAGATTAAAAAAAGTTTTGGGTATTCTTGAAAGTAAAGGCCTTACTGTGGAGCATTCTAAGTGCAAATTTGCACAGAAGAGTGTAACATACCTTGGTCATATTATTGACGAGGAGGGTGTAAGACCTAAACCTTCTCTGGTTTCTTCCATTTCAGAAGCCCCTGTACCTACGTGTAAAGATGACATTAGATAATTTTTAGGGATGGCGGAATTTTGTTCAAAGTATGTACCTAATTTTGCAAATATAACCTATAACATTAGACAACTCCTGAAAAAGAACGTTAAATTTGAGTGGTCTAACTTTTGTGATTTAGATTTTAAAAATATAAAGGAAGCAATTGCCAAAGCCACTGCACTGCATAGTTTTGACCCATCTCTAGAGAGCGTAAATACTACAGACGCTAGTAATAAGGGCCTTGGAGTTGTTTTAGCTCAAGTGGATAAGAATGGTAATGATAAAGTGATTGCTTACGCTTCAAGTTCGTTATCCCCTTGCGAGGAGAAATATCCAATAATAGAAAGGGAAGCCTTAGCATGTGCTTGGGCGTTGGAACATTTTAAATCTTTTGTTTGGGGAAAAATGTGTACTTTGCGTAGTGATCACAAACCCTTAGTGAAAATATTAACAACAGAAGGAGTGATCAATGCATCTGCTAGGTTAGCTAGGATTTCTATGAGGTTGCAGAACTTTATTTACAAGATTATTTACGTTCCTGGCAAAAGTACTGTGGTTGCGGATTTTTGTCCAGGATGCCGGTCATGTTGCTTTTGTGCATGATGAAGGTCTTTCAGCTTTCAGTAAAGAGGAATGGAATAATGAGTATTCCACAGACAATAATTTACAGAAGGTTATTTCATATACTGTTAATGGATGGCCAGTTAAAAAGGAATGTTGGGTGATGCAATTAGATCTTTTTGGTAAGTTAGGTCACAACTTTCTGTTGCATATGGAACACTTTTAAGAGGTGAGGGGATAATTCCTCCTATAGGATTACATGAGGGAATTATTGAACTCTGCCATGAGGGCCATCCAGGAATTGTGAGATCAAAGTCATTAGTTAAAAATGTATTTTGGTGGCCTGGTTGTGATTCCCAAATAGAGAAAGTGGTGAGGAATTGCATTATTTGTGCGTCTTCTGATAAGAGTTTACACACTTTTCGTCCTCCAATGTTAGAAGGTTCTTTTCCTGATAATCCTTGGGAATGCGTAGCAGCTGACATAATGGGTCCTATTCAGGAGCATGATGGGTCTCATCATTTTTCTAAATGGTCGGTTGTTAAAGTTATTGAGAGGGCAGACACAGATTCGGTTCTTTCTTTTCTTGATGAGACTTTTGTAGCTGAAGGAATTCCTTCTTGCTTCCTCGGGGATAATGGAGTTCAGTTTTTATCATTGAGGAAAAACTTATTTTAAATAATTGGGTTTTACCCATAGAACAACATCACTTTATAATCCAAGTGGAAATGGTGTTGTCGAAAGATTTAATAGGGTTTTGAAGAATACTATTCAGTTGTCAATAAATAATAATCTGGATTGGCCTACACAAATTGGAAAGGTTGTATGGAATTACCGTATCACCATCAATGATTTCACTGGTATTTCTCCATTCGTACTAATGAAAGGTAGGAATCCACGTTCAAAACCTATTCCTACTTGGTTATTTTCAAGTAATGTGGAACCATGGTCTAGAGAGTTGGTTAAAGAACGCATGAAACAGGTACATAATAAAAGCAAAATGTATTATGATTTGAAGCATGGTTCAAAAGAGGTTCAAATTGAGGTTGGAGATTGGATCCGAGTTAAGAAACCTTTTAAGGTCCAAAAAGGTGATTCCCAGTTTTGAGAGCCCTTTAAGGTGGTTGAGATTTTGCAGAACTCAGTGAAGCTTAATAATGGGAAGGTGTGGAATCTTAATAGGATTGCAAAATGTAAACCAGGTAGTTCAGATACTATATGGAAACCAGAGGATTTGGATGTGGAAAGACCTTTGTCTAACGAAGAAGAGTTACAAGTAAGCATGGGCGAATTTTGCGGATCTCGCGTTCGCGAATTTGCGGATTTGCGAACTCGCAATCCGCAAAATCCGCGAATTCTTGCGAATTTGCGGATTTTTTTTTTTTTTGTGTTCGCAAGGATTTCTGCCAGTTCGCGAGGGTTTCGTACCAGTTCGCAATTGCGAACTTACATTTCGTCGCGCAACGGTCGCGAATTATGTTGTTTCTACATCTGGTTCATCATCACAGGTTCCCAGCACCCTCTGTTTCACCACTGCAACCCTCTGTTACATCAATGCCACCCTCTGGTTCATCATTACTGTAGATTATGGGGGGGAAAAGCAAGCACACCATCCCTGCTTCAACTCAGATGAATTAATTTGGGGTTAGTTTATTAATGTGTCACTGTTTTAAAATTCCAGTCTGGCACCTGCTTCCTTATCTGTAATTTTGCTTTCTGTTGCAGTGCATTTTTTTTCCCCAGGACCTTCTTTGTGGCCTACTTGTAGCTATTGTATGAGCCTGCTGTGAGGGTCAGAGCAGGGTCATACAATTGTTGCAACTAGCAACTGAATTCTGGAGGGGCCCCAGTCAGGAAGCACTACCGGGAATTGTTACTAATGATGAGTTTGAACTCTTGCCCCTGCCGAGTGCTTTCACTTTTGAAAAACTCGTTTTTCTGCAATTTCGCGGGGTTCGCGGGGTGCGAACACGCGCAAGATCGGATTCGGAAGCCGCAAATTCGTGCGAATATGCAATTTGTTTTTTTTGCGGCGTGTTAGTTGGCAAGGTTTTGTGCGTTTTTGCGAGCCGCTCGTAGCGCAAGACGCGAAGTTACCCTCGCAGTCGTTCAAGGGCGCAGCCATCTTGTTTGCCTGACGTATTTCCGTTTCCGGGCGCGAAGTGTAATCTCGCAAAGTCCGCGGTTTGCCAGTACAGTCTCGCGCGTGTTCGCAAGGAAAATCTCGCGCGAACTTACCCGCGCGGTCGTGAACGGGCGCGGCCATCTTGTTTCTCATTCATTGCTATGGTTCTGGGCATGGTCTTTGTATCCTCTGTCAATCTCTGCCATCCTTTGCTTGTTTGAAGTTTTTTTTTATCTATTTTACTTATTATCTATCCCTCTATTTTTCTAGCCCTATATTTTTGTGTTTACTGCTACTTTTGGTTAATTTTAAACTACTTTTGTAAACTCTTTTCTTTTCTTCTCTTCCCTATTCTATTTTCTTTATTCCTTTCCGCCCAGACCATGGTGAAGGGAGCCGGGAAGCATCCCGAGAAGGGGAAGGGTCCCGCACCCCGTGTCCGGCTCCCGTGCGGGCGTTTGAGGGGGGAGCTAGTGATGCCACGGGAGATCTTTACCCCGGAGGAGGTGGCCCAACTCATTTTTTATGTTCAGCGCCGCCTCCCCAGGACCATCATGGGAGGCGGCAAGATCAGTGCCGGGTACGGGGCCCGGGAGCGCCGGAAGCGGTGGGAGAAGGTGTGCCAGGCCATTTACCACCACTCTCGGGTCTGGCGCACCTACAACCAGGCCACCCACCGCTGGACGGATGTCCTGACCCGTGAGCGAGATCTGCTCGACCTCCTTGGCCTTGAGATCCCCGGGCTTGGTGAGTAGTAGTAGCTATGTCTTTACTACTATGTTTTCTCCTGCTGTGTTATTATATTGCAAATTTTTGTTTTTTACCAAGAGCAATAATGCTGCTCATTACATTGTAGGTACATTTTATTTCAAAATCTTCTGTGCATTTCAGGTACACTGCTCTCCTTCTCAGTAGTGTTGCTACTATGCTTATTTGTTTTAGATTTTGTGTTCATTTCATTGGCCTGTGAAATTATGTATGAGTGTAGTTGAAAGAACTGCGCAATGCTACACACTAAGGTTCAGATTTTTAATTACCGGCGCATCCCTGCAAAGTTGCAGGGATGCGCCAGTAATTGTGCGTCACGCCACCATCACCCATGGTGCGCCGTATTACAATGCGGCGCGCCATGGGCCCAAAACGTCACCAAAGCGTTACGCATCTGTGCCGTAAAGGTGGCGCATTGCTGGAGTTGCGTCGCAACGATGGTGCAGCTCCATCAATTCTCTGGGGTGCCCTATCTCCCCAATGCTGCGTCAAGCCGTACGTCTGCTTCAAGCAGGCGCAGGGTTTGAGTCACGCATCATTGTCCTCAAAGTGACTGATTGAAATCTTGTAGATTTCCCTCAGCCACTTTTAGGATGCGTTCCTGCGCAGGAACGCCCTCCCTTGCGCCGGAACACCCCTATTGGCGCAGGGCTTTACAACGTGATGCATCTCCCAGATGCGTCACGTTGTTAATATACGCCGCACCATTGCGCCTCTTTTGTGCTGTCGCTGCGTCACAAAAGTCACGCAACAATGGAGCAAAAGAGCCGCAAGGGCCTTATAAATCAGCCCCTACAGACTCAAGTCCAGTCCTTCCTTTGTACACATGGCGATAAGAAGAAATAGTGGTGGTGGATTAATAGTTTGAGTATTTTAATGACTGGTGAATGTAGTAGGAAACTTTAGTGTTGTCGCTGATCTTCAATCACGATGGACTTTGGCTGTCACTTTGCGTGCTGCGGACTGCTGCCTGCCAATCCTAGGCAAACCTTTTTAGTACTTTGTTTAGTGAGTTACATAGGGTAGTTTCCAATTCGACGGTCCGCAAATCAAGCAATACTAAAGTAATGACGTAGTCGACCACATGAGATTGGTCAATAATATATCCCGTGGAGTCGTTCCCTATTTGCTATTTCGCAAAAATATTTTGTTACTTTGTTAGTTCTTTTTTAAATGTTTGATTTGGTTGAGAAATAAATATCATCCATGTTTTCTGTTTTTCTTTCTTTCATGTTGTACATCAGCTTCCCCCAGGGGCAAGAGGAGGACACAGGAGGAGGAGGAGGAGGGTGCTGTTGTCGATGCAGGCCAGGACCGGGCAGTCGAGGGCTCCTTTGCTGGCCCCAGTAAGTTTTAATTTTAATATAGAGTACTTATTTTTTCCTAGCGTTCCTCATTCGATTTTTTCTAAATCGTCTTTGATCTTCTTGTAGACAGGATCTAAATTCTTATCCCTATGACTCCGTGTGGTATTACTAGATTATTCTTATTAGTCTGTCTGTGTAGCTAACTAAGATTGCACATTTGGCATTTCCATTGGACTCCCATTCTAGTCAGCAATAGCTCTATGCACTGAGTGTAGTCCTCTGGGATTGTCCATAATGTCTTTTCAAGTATTCTAAATGTTTATGCTTTGACCATTGCCAACAATAAAAAGGTGAATGACCACCACCAAGAAATAATAAGATACTACTTTACTTTTGGTTTGGATAGGACAATCCATTCTACTACTGTTGCAGGGACAAATCTGCACAAACAGAACTATGGACACTAAATAATGCATCGCTTAGCTTATCAATTATAATAGGTGCTGTAACTGTTAGACTTTCCACATACCTCAGTGATAACAGACTTTGTAGTTGAACCCCCAATCTCCTTACTGACTAGATAGTGTGGCAGAGTCATTTAGCTCCCAAAGTCACCGATGGCAGAGGCACGGACTCATGCTTGCAAAAATTCGAAAACCTTTAGCTCATCCACTCTAGTCTGGAGGACCAAAAACCACAGAGTCTATTTAAGTTTAAAAGCTTTATTAAAAGTAAACACATTTATTAAATTCAAGTTTGTCATAAAAGTGAACGTGTAACTGAAAATGGAAAAGTGCTTAGTGCTGACGATTAATTGGACACATTTCTTGTGGTCGAGCCGAGCTCTCACCTGGTTTGAACTTGATCCTGCTCGTGTTCTTAGAAGTCAAGGTTCTGTCTGTTAGGAGAAAAAGTGGTGCGTGTTAAAAAGTAAAAAGCAAACATTCATCAGTTGTGCCAAAAAGTGCAGCAAGACAACAGCCTTCCCTGGAAAAAGGGACATTTTTACTCTAGAGTACACAGTCAAAAATTATTAAATTGTACACTTTTTTTCACATTTCTTTCTTCCTCCTAGACCAAATATTATATAGTAGTGAGTGGTGTATTCTAACATTATTAAATGTACTTTGTAGGTGGAACATCTGGAGACGGGGCCAGCGCGGAGGTGGTGGCATTGGACGAGGAGGACAACTCTGGGGAGGAGGCGGTGCAAGTGCCGGAAAAGGACATGCCTGTGAGGGTTCACACGGTGGTGGCGGGCAGAGGTAAGCTATACATTCCTTAGTCATTGAGATTGAAGACTGCAGAGTGTGCTTTCTGCACGGGTGTATTATAAAAAAAGCAGGTAGTAGCCTCCTCTAAATGTACTTCGACTTAGCTGTGAAGTTTTTGGCGAGAAGAATCCCAATCAGATCTGAGGTGAACTTGATGGATGGGATGAACGAAAAGCGAAAGAAGGGTGTAAGTAAGTGTGGAAGCACGAGAAATGTAATGATGACTGGCAAAGAAGAATGATATGTGTTTGCTTGGTCCCCGAGGTGGCTGGGAAGGTAAGAAAATGGTATGGTGCATGGCTGGGTGAATGATGAAGCAAGGATGGGTGGAAGGAGAACAGCCTGGGTGGGTGAGACAGAAACTGTATGTGTGCAATATACTTTGAATGGATGGATGCCTGGATCATTCATGGTACTATCTGACTCTTAGATAGCATATGTGAATCTAGAGAGAGTAGACGGTCACTGGATGAACTAAGTGTTACTTTGAAGAGCATGTAACACCGCACCCGCACGTCCGTTCCAGTGTAGGAAAGGCAAGGAAAAGAAGTTGTAACGTTGTCCAAAGACTACCATGAATAGTAGCAGTAGTTTGTATTGCAACTGCAAGCACAGCATATATCCAGTTATTACGGTGGGCACTCCCTACCTCCCTTAATAACTTTAGTTTAGTAGTAGTACGTCATTCATGTGTGGGGGTAGCACTGTTCACTCAATAATAAGCAAAGCACCTAAAGTCATCCCATATGTCATCAAATACATCCCATGTGAAGTGATAGATAATCAGATAATTTAGCTTCTTCATTTTCCTTTTCTAATACTCATTTGCACTGTAGGGTGAAAGCTAAATTAATTAAGCAGTAGCCCTTTTAACAGAGTATTCTCAGTGCCACCCGTAATAGAAAAGTAAGAGCTTCACCACCTGCATGTACTGGACCGGTACAGTAACGCAAGTCTGTCTCACTCACCATGGTGTGCGTCTGTTTTTCTCGGGTGCAAGTTCACTGCGCTGGCATTATGCCGGCTTGCATAAGATAACGTACCAATTTTCCTAAACAAGAGAGAAGAAGAAGAATAAGAGTGGTGTACTGTCATAGTCGACTGTAATAGAAGTCCATAGTGCTCGTAGAATTTGTTCCTTAAACTCCCACTAATGTTAGAGCAAGGATGAAGAAGTCGGAGGTTACATAGATACTGTCCTCAATAGTTATGCACTGTGCTTTCAATTTGCTACTTGTACTGTGACAACTTTCTGCTCAATCATTTTGTGTTAATCTTAAGGAGCATTGGTTACAGACTATGTCTTTCTTTTTTCATGTAGTTGCTCCTTCCAAATCCAAGACACCATCAAGGAGGAAGGAGCAGGCTCGAATGGCCCGGCAACGGAGGCTGGATGCCACTGTTGCTGAATATCGGCGGCTGGTGGCCCTGGAGGAGGAGGAGACGCAGTCTGGAACAACAACAACGTCCACTGGGACAGCTGCCTCCTCCTCCGTGCGGGCTGCCAGCCAGCGCAGTGCTCCAGCGGTACGGAGCCGGGCTACCAAAGCCAAACGCCACCGCCCAGCAGCAAAGAAAGCAGCTGCCCCTCACAGGATTTGCAAGGCACACCGGCGCCGCTTATCCCTCAGACTGTCCTACCTGGAGCAGGAGGTCCATAATTATAAGAACGTGGTGGAGGGCCTCCGCTTCGAACTTGCCACCCTCCGCAAGGAGCATGATGCCCTGGCTGCTAATTCCAACAGCACCCTGCCATAGTGTCCCTTGCCCCTTTTTTAGAGACTTTTGGGGGGTGGGAATTGGGAGTTGTGATTTTTGGGGACTTTTGAAGGACAATCGTTGGGGTTAGGGAGGGTCTTGCGGGAGATTCTTTTGTTAGGGCTATAAAAATATACTTTTTGAAACTTTATCTGACCATACCTGTTTTTTACTGCTTTTGAGTCTGGTGGGTGGGGGTTTAACATAACAGTAAGTTTGTTTTCCTGAATAGTCCTAGGACTTTAGTAGTACTACCGTCAATCAAATCTCTCGTCTCTCCTAATACTCCATTATACTACCTCCAACCAAACGCCTATCTTACCTGTAATTTCTGTTTGCAAGTAGGGCTAGGCCCAGGGCTGGCTCCACGGGAAACAGCAAATAAGGTTGGCAATCCTGGGCGGATAAAATTTCCTCATAGCGGTGGTACTAGTGGTGTGACACAGTGGCAGTTGCTTGCCTATGAAAAAAAGAAAATGAAATCTGGTTTGTCCTCCTGAGCAATACAAAGGTACAATACAGAATATAGCAGGTGACAGAAGTACACTAGAACAGTGCCACGTTGTAGCCTAACAAATGTTAAAGTATAACTAATTCGGTTGAAGTTCTTTGACATTAGCCATGGGTCTTTGTCAAGCAGAGTAAGAATATATCCTCGGATTTCTTCACCAGCCTGTTGCTATCACCTTATCCTCCCCAGCAAGTGTGTGGATTTATTGCTGTAATTTAGTCACACATCAATCAAAACCACACAGCCCGGGGGAAGAGGGTTAGGGTTTGAAAAATGGATGGGTATGGGGGTTTTTGGGAAAGGTTTTGGGAGACAAGAAAAAGTAGCACAGCATGGACGATCAATTGTGAACATAAACAAATCTTTGGGTACAAACCTATCCATCAATCTTTGAAAGTGCATACACTACTGTAACTGCATGCATGTCAGTTAAAAGTAATTAGTACTTTCGACAACTGTGGAAGAAAGAATGCGACAGTACAGGGCGTGGGTGGAAATATTGATAACTATATTCAACATAAGGTCTCTGTAGCCAGATACCTGAGAGCCTTGCTGGTCACTATAAATCCATTCACAACAACACTCAATGGGGTTGGTCTGGAAGGTGTCAGGTTTACTCCCCGTGATCCAGTCGATGCAAATATGGTTCCACCTCCAAATGTCACCAACACCCAGAAGTGTAAACACAGGGTGTTCGAGGCATTAGGCGGGGGAGAAAAATAACAAACTAAAATAAAAAATGTGGGATGGGTAAAGGTAGGGTCAGCAGGGAAAGGATACCTGTAACAGAAGACAAGACAGGCATCAGTGAAGTGCTGTCCTAACATACAAGGGTACTCTCATATAGTCTCACTAAATAGTCTGCAAGTCTCCCGCCTACTCATGGGAAATGTAGTTTCATAGTACGGTAGGCGCTTAGGGGCTGCGTAACCTGACAGAAGGTATAGTAGATAGAAAAGGAGAAATTGCTTTTTTTCTAGGTGTCCCCTCACTCACCAGGGTTGCCCCTTGGTGACATGCTTCATCATTGGGGCCATCCCAGTCCTCTACGGCCTGGGGCGTGCTGCGACTTGCGAATTACGTAGGAGCACTTACAAATGACTATGTGTGGTGCAGATGTGATAGTGGAGTGGACTAAGTGATGTGTTAAGGGATCAATGTAGAAGCAGAGAGAGAGCCAAGAAATGCAGTCACAGTCAGAGAAAAAGGCAAGGGATACTGTATCTATGTGGTTGTAGTGGTCCTGTTGGAAGTGGTAAGTAAGTTGCCGGCAGAAAAAAAATCCTCCTATTAGCGGCACTCCTCCATTGCAGCCGACGCTTCGTCCATCGATGTTGGTCACCAGAAGACACCCTGTCCACTGCCTGCCTGATGCTGAATTGTGGCTCGCTACTGTGAAGCCTGACTCCATCCTTTTTTCCCCATTGCAGAGACTGAAACCCGGCCTGTAATTATTCAACGAAAAACAGGAAGTGATATAATATTACAACACCACTGATAAATAAATATAAGGTATGTAGGCTGTGGAGTGCAAAAAGTCACAATTTGTTTTTCCTAGTAGACAGTACAATGTTTTTGAAAGTGCGTACTCTGAGTCACCTTTTGAAGGATAAATAAGTATGGGCAAATTAATGTATCGGATCTTGCCCCTCAAGCTAGGTGTACTGTAAACTGTGTTTTAGAACAAAATTAGATCTTCCTAGCAGTGCTCCCACCCAGACCCTTACTAAAGCCAGTCGCAAAAATGTAGAAGACCCCCAATCAAATCTCAAAAAACGAGGCCTAGCAGAAAACTGGTGACAAAACTTACTTTGAAAGTAAAAGTAGGCCGAAGTACCCTAATTACCCATTACCCACCGTGGATTGCATTCAAACCACTTGCAAGCAACCAAGCAAAAGTAGCCATAGCCAGCATCGCTCCAAGACTCGAAATCCCCCCCACTCAAACACATGCAATAGAAATACTGCTAACCCTAACGAACCCTAAGTTAAGAATAGTGGCAAAGGCTTTATTTAACTATGCCAAATCCCCCCTTTCCCACCATGGATTTTCTTCAAATGACTTGCAACCAAAATTACACATTCTCACGAGTGCTCTAAGACCCCAGAACTCAGTTTGAAAAATCTAGAACACCCCGAAACACATGCAATCCTGCTGCTAGGGCTAACCCTAACGAACCCTAAGTTACAAAAAGTGCCAAAACTAAAGGCTTTTCCGCGCGGATTTTGTCCCAACCACTTCTACCCGGTATTAGACCTTCCCAGGAATGCCCCAAGACCCGGCAACCCACCCGCCAAGAAGCGTAACACCCCCAAACAGGCCAAAAGCAAAATCTCATACTTGCAATATTTCTGGGCCTTCGGTCCAAACGCGCTGCGTAGCTAGGCCATAAGTCGGGGTTGGCACGACGGATTTCCTGAAAAGCAAATGCAATCAAGATTAGAGTGTCCCAGCAGTGCTCCCAGACCACGAAACTCACCCGCAAACAGACGGAACCCCCCCTAAGAGCACCTCAAAGGCAAGCAAGTCATCAAAAACACAAAAAAAATTCCGCCTGGGATTTGGTCCAAAACACTTTTATCCGGTATTAGAGCTTCCCAGCAATGGCCCCAGAGCCGTCAACCCAGGAGAAAACGAGTAGAAGACCCCCAAACAGCCAAAGAGCAAAAGTACAAAAATGGGGACTTAGTCACTTTTTCACAAATTTCCCAAATCACTCCGCGCGCGCTCTGCAGCTAGGCCCTAAGTCCCCTCAGCCACCATGGATTTGCTTCAAACCTCTTGCAAAGTAAAGTATATATAGCCAGCAGTGCTCCCACACCACGAAACTCACCCACAAACACCAGGAAGCCCCCCAAACAGGCCCCCGAAAACGCTACATAGAGCAAAATGTCAGAAATAGCCCAAAAAAAAATCGGCCTGGATTTTGTCCCAACCACTTCTACCCGGTATTAGACCTTCCCAGGAATGCCCCAAGACCCGGCAACCCACCCGCCAAGAAGCATAACACCCCCAAACAGGCCAAAAGCAAAATCTCATACTTGCAATATTTCTGGGCCTTCGGTCCAAACGCGCTGCGTAGCTAGGCCATAAGTCGGGGTTGGTACGACGGATTTCCTGAAAAGCAAATGCAATCAAGATTAGAGTGTCCCAGCAGTGCTCCCAGACCACGAAACTCACCCGCAAACACCAGGAAGCCCCCCAAACAGGCCCCCGAAAACGCTACATAGAGCAAAATGTCAGAAATAGCCCAAAAAAAAATCGGCCTGGATTTTGTCCCAACCACTTCTACCCGGTATTAGACCTTCCCAGGAATGCCCCAAGACCCGGCAACCCACCCGCCAAGAAGCATAACACCCCCAAACAGGCCAAAAGCAAAATCTCATACTTGCAATATTTCTGGGCCTTCGGTCCAAACGCGCTGCGTAGCTAGGCCATAAGTCGGGGTTGGCACGACGGATTTCCTGAAAAGCAAATGCAATCAAGATTAGAGTGTCCCAGCAGTGCTCCCAGACCACGAAACTCACCCACAAACACCAGGAAGCCCCCCAAACAGGCCCCCGAAAACGCTACATAGAGCAAAATGTCAGAAATAGCCCAAAAAAAAATCGGCCTGGATTTTGTCCCAACCACTTCTACCCGGTATTAGACCTTCCCAGGAATGCCCCAAGACCCGGCAACCCACCCGCCAAGAAGCATAACACCCCCAAACAGGCCAAAAGCAAAATCTCATACTTGCAATATTTCTGGGCCTTCGGTCCAAACGCGCTGCGTAGCTAGGCCATAAGTCGGGGTTGGCACGACGGATTTCCTGACAAGCAAATGCAATCAAGATTAGAGTGTCCCAGCAGTGCTCCCAGACCACGAAACTCACCCGCAAACACCAGGAAGCCCCCCAAACAGGCCCCCGAAAACGCTACATAGAGCAAAATGTCAGAAATAGCCCAAAAAAAAATCGGCCTGGATTTTGTCCCAACCACTTCTACCCGGTATTAGACCTTCCCAGGAATGCCCCAAGACCCGGCAACCCACCCGCCAAGAAGCATAACACCCCCAAACAGGCCAAAAGCAAAATCTCATACTTGCAATATTTCTGGGCCTTCGGTCCAAACGCGCTGCGTAGCTAGGCCATAAGTCGGGGTTGGCACGACGGATTTCCTGAAAAGCAAATGCAATCAAGATTAGAGTGTCCCAGCAATGCTCTCAGACCACGAAACTCACCCACAAACAGACGGAACCCCCCCTAAGAGCACCTCAAAGGCAAACAAGTCATCAAAAACACACAAAAATTTCCGCCTCGGATTTGGCACAAACCACTTTTAGTGCTTCCCAGCAATGGCCCCAGACCCGTCAACTCACCTGCAAAGAGGTAGAACAACACCCCCACAAGTGCTGAGTCTTTCTTCATTGGGCGTAAACCAGCCCTCTGCTTTGATGGAAATAGGAGTCTGGAGGAGGAGGATAGAGGAGCATGTTCTTCTGAACTTGTGAACCTGAGGAATGCAGACTGCGGCACCTTCTAATAAATTAGCAAACAAGTGAAGACAGTTCTGCTGATGGGCTTGTTTTTGTGATTATCTGATTAAAGTTTGAATTATATTAACTGTGCACAACAAAGAAAGACAGACACACAGGAATAAAAGTGAATAAGGATGAAAAAGAAAGTTATTGATTCGTTGTCTCATTTTCAGGGCTCGAAGTCGGTATCACGGTCCAGGAATAAGAATAAGGCTTCGTCATCATACTCTGCGAATTCAGCCAGGGTGAGGTCAGTCACAGTGCCACCTGACAGAGTAGAAATTCCCTCATCTATGGTGCTGGCCACCTCCTCTTCATCCGGCACGCTCTCTCGTACTCTTATATCTGGTGGTATGAGGTGCTGATTCATCTTGATCATTGTTAACCTCTCCACATTTTTGGGCGAGAGGCGGCTCCGTTTGGGAGTTACAATCCCACCAGCCGCACTGAAAACCCGTTCAGAAGACACACTTGCGAGTGGGCAAGACAAGTAGTTTAAAGCCAGGTTGGTGAGCTGTGGCCACAATTCTTTTTTCCCATGCCAATACGCCAATGGGTCAGAATTAACATAGACCTCTGTGGAGTCATTCAGATAGTCCTTCACCATCGACTCAAGGTCCTCCTCCAAGGTTCCTCCACTTTGCGTAGCTCTTGCTGTGCCTCTGACCTTTTGAGAACCAAACCCACGCAGAGCTAGCCAATCCTCTTCAGCCTCCAATGTTTCTGTTGTCTTTCGTGCAGATGATCCGGTTGCCGGTGTCTTTAACGGCTGAGAGGTCACTTGTGCCACAGCCACAGGTGCAGAAGTGGATTGTTTTGACTGGGGATGGCCTGCTGATGTACTGCCATTTCCTTCAATTTCCAGCCGTTCTGTTTCAAACTTCTTGGCTGACAAGGCTAGCCAACGTTTGTACTTTGTAACATCTTCATCAGCAAAAGGAAAGAATGCTCTGCCTGCCAGCGCCTTTTTGTAGCGTGGATCAATCAATCAATCAATCAAGGACATTTATAGAGCGCGCTACATACCCGTAGGGTCTCAAGGCGCTGGGGGGGGGGGGGTGCCGCTACTGCTCGAACAGCCAGGTCTTCAGCTTCTTCCTGAAGGAGAGGTGGTCTTGGGTCAGGCGCAGGTCGGTCGGGAGGGAGTTCCAGGTCTTGGCGGCCAGGAAGGAGAAGGACCTTCCTCCTGTAGTCGCTCTTCGGATGCGGGGGACGGCGGCGAGGGCGTGGCTGGCAGATCGGAGGTGGCGTTTGGGAGCGTAGAAGTTGACTCGGCTGTTGAGGTAGCTCGGGCCTTGGTCGTGTAGGGCTTTGTGTGCGTGGGTGAGGAGGCGGAAGGTGACTCTCTTGCTGACGGGGAGCCAGTGGAGGTCTCTCAGATGTCCGGAGATGTGGCTGGTTCGTGGGATGTCGAGGATGAGTCTGGCTGAGGCGTTTTGGATCCGCTGGAGTCTCTTCTGGAGCTTGGCGGTGGTGCCGGCGTAGAGGGCGTTGCCGTAGTCCAGTCGGCTGGTGACGAGGGCCTGGGTGACGGTCTTCCTGGTCTCTGTGGGGATCCACCAGAAGATCTTCCGTAGCATGCGTAGGATGTTGAAGCATGACGAGGAGACGGCGTTGACTTGCCTGGTCATGGAGAGGGAGGAGTCCAGGATGAAGCCCAGGTTGCGTGCATGGTCTGTCGGTTTGGGTGCGGTGCCCAGGGCGGGAGGCCACCAGGAGTCGTCCCAGGCGGAGGGTGAGGAGCCCAGGATGAGGACCTCCGTCTTGTCTGAGTTCAGCTTCAGGCGGCTGGTCGTCATCCACTCGGCTACCTCTTTCATCCCTTCTTGTAGGTTGGCTTTGGCGGCGGCGGGGTCGTTGGTCAGGGAGAGGATCAGCTGGGTGTCGTCGGCGTAGGAGATTATGCTGAGGTTGTGTTTGCGTACGATGGCCGCGAGGGGGCTCATGTAGACGTTGAAGAGGGTGGGGCTCAGAGAAGATCCTTGGGGGACGCCGCAGATGACTTCGGAGGCCTCTGACTTGTATGGTGGTAGGCGGACTCTCTGTGTTCTACCGCCGAGGAAGGAGATGATCCATTCTAGCGCCTTGTCCTGGATTCCGACGTTGCTGAGGCGCCGTACTAGGGTGCGGTGGCAGACCGTGTCGAAAGCCGCGGAGAGGTCTAGGAGGATGAGGGCCGCTGTTTCTCCATTGTCCATCAGGGCTCGGATGTCATCGGTGGCGGCGATGAGGGCGGTCTCGGTGCTGTGGTTGGCTCGGAAGCCGGACTGTGAGGGGTCGAGGTTTGTCTCGAGGAAGGCGGCCATCTGCTTGTTGACGGTCTTCTCGATGACTTTGGCTGGAAACGGGAGAAGCGAGATGGGGCGGTAATTCTTGAGGTCGGTGGGGTCCGCTGTTGGTTTCTTGAGTAGGGCGCTGAGTTCGGCGTGCTTCCAGCTCTCCGGGAAGGTGGCGGTGTTGAAGGATGTGTTGATGATGTCTCGCAGGTGGGGTGCGATGACAGCGTCGGCCTTGTTGAAGACGTGGTGAGGGCAGGGGTCAGTCGGTGATCCGGAGTGGATGGAGTTCATCGTGCGGATGGTGTCTTCGGTACTGATCGGGGTCCAGGCGTGGAGGGTGGTGGTGGGGGGTGGTTGTTCGGTCATGCTGTGCGTTGGTTGGTTGTCGAAGCTGCTGTGTATGTCTGTGATCTTGTTGTGGAAGTATGAGGCGAGGGAGTTGCAGAGGTCTTGCGATGGGGTGATGTCGTTGTTTCCTGCGCTGGGGTTGGAAAGCTCTTTCACGATGTTGAAGAGTTCCTTGCAGTTGTGTGCGTTGTTGTCCAACCGGTCCTTGAATGCTGTTTTCTTGGCGGCGCGGATCAGCTGGTGGTGCTTCCGGGTAGCAAGCTTGAGGGAGGTCCTGTTGTCCGGTGTCGGTTCCCTTTTCCAGACTTTCTCGAGGGCTCGGCAGTTCTTCTTGGAGCTCTTGAGTTCGTCGGTGAACCATGGGGCCTTCTTGCTGCCGGGTCTGCTGGGCGCGGTCCTCAGTGGGGCGAGTTCGTCCGCGCAGTTGCTGATCCACTTCGTGAGGTTGTCGGCGGCCTGGCTGGGGTTCGCTGAGCTGGCAGGAGGGTGCTGGCTCAGGGAGGTGGCGAGCTGGTCTGCTGTGATCTTGTTCCAGCTTCTGCGGGCGGCCTGTTGTTGGTGATGGTGGGTCGGCGTTCTCTTGAAGGTGAAGTGGACGCAGCTGTGGTCCGTCCAGTGAAGCTCTGTGGCGTGGCTGAAGTCGATGTCTGTGCTGGATGAGAAGACGGCGTCGAGAGTGTGTCCGGCAAGGTGGGTGGGGGTGGACACCAGTTGCTTGAGTCCCAGGTTGGCGAGGTTGTCGAGCAGGGTGCTGGTGTTGCGGTCGTTGTTGTTCTCCAGGTGGAAGTTGAGGTCCCCCAGGAGGATGTAGTCAGCGGAGGGGAGGGCAAGCGGGCTGACGAAGTCGGCGATGTCCTCGCTGAATTGGGTGCGTGGTCCAGGGGGTCGGTAGATCAGGGTGCCTCTGAGGGTGGTGGTCGGGTTGGTGTGGATCTGGAAGTGCAGGTGTTCGGCGCTGGTCAGGGTGTTGTCAGTGCTGGTCGTGAGACGGATGGTGTTCTTGTGGATGATGGCGATGCCTCCTCCTATCTGGTTGGCGTTTCGGTCCCTCCGGACGATCTTGTAGCCCTCTGGGATGGCTATGGCGATGTCGGGAGCTGAAGAGGCGTTCATCCAGGTCTCCGTGAGGAAGGCAACGTCAGGGGCTGTGGCGTCGAGGAGGTTCCAGAGTTCGATGGCGTGTCTGTGGACGGAGCGGGTGTTGAGCAGGATGCACTTGAGGTGGGTACTGCTGGTGTTCGGCTTGGTGGGTGCGGGGCAGGATCGGATGCATGAGAACTTGCAGGCGTGGCAGCTGAAAGGTCCGTTGGTACGTCCAGGGGTGGCTTGATGGCATTCTGGGTGTCGGCCGGTGTTGAGAGCGCTGAGGGTGGCGGCTGAGTACGTCAGGCGTGTAGGTCGGGGTCTTCGTGGTCCAGGGGTCCTGGCGGTGGTCGCGATCCGGTCGCGGACGGGCGTAGACGGGCTTACCTTTGGCGCGCCTTCGGCGCACAATCGGCGCGCCCGCTGCGCGTGACCGCTGCGCGTTCGCACGGTCGCCATATAAGGCGAAGTGCGCGGGTGGGCGGGGCAGCTGGGAGGCGGGAGCGGGGAGGGAACAGAAAGAAAAAAGGGGCGTGGTCAGCGGTGGTGGCGGGAAGCGGGGAGCGGGGAGGGAAGACGGCGAGGTAGGCGGGCAGGCAGGCAGGAGGGCGCGAAGGGCTGAAATAGACTCGAACAAAATGCAGGCACTAATGTCAGGAGAAAAAATAAACAGTTGACACGGGGAGAAAAGCAGTTTAAGCAAGCACAAATTTTTGACAAAACAAGCGAGAACAGATGCAATGAAAAAACAACAGTTAACACGGGGAGAAGAGCAGTTAAGCAAGCACAAATTTTCGACAAAAACAGGCGAAAACAGACGCCAGCGGCGTCAGCCGGCAGCGAGGCAGAGGGCAGGCAAGGGGGCACACACAGCAGTTGGTGGCCGTGCGGCGCGGGGGTGTCCCACAAGTGGGTCACACTCACCTGTGTCGCACGGTCGCCATATAAGGCCAAGTGCGCGGGTGGGCGGGGCAGCTGGGAGGCGGGAGCGGGGAGGGAACAGAAAGAAAAAAGGGGCGTGGTCAGCGGTGGTGGCGGGAAGCGGGGAGCGGGGAGGGAAGACGGCGAGGTAGGCGGGCAGGCAGGCAGGAGGGCGCGAAGGGCTGAAATAGACTCGAACAAAATGCAGGCACTAATGTCAGGAGAAAAAATAAACAGTTGACACGGGGAGAAAAGCAGTTTAAGCAAGCACAAATTTTTGACAAAACAAGCGAGAACAGACGCAATGAAAAAACAACAGTTAACACGGGGAGAAGAGCAGTTAAGCAAGCACAAATTTTCGACAAAAACAGGCGAAAACAGACGCCAGCGGCGTCAGCCGGCAGCGAGGCAGAGGGCAGGCAAGGGGGCACACACAGCAGTTGGTGGCCGTGCGGCGCGGGGGTGTCCCACAAGTGGGTCACACTCACCTGTGTCGCACGGTCGCCATATAAGGCCAAGTGCGCGGGTGGGCGGGGCAGCTGGGAGGCGGGAGCGGGGAGGGAACAGAAAGAAAAAAGGGGCGTGGTCAGCGGTGGTGGCGGGAAGCGGGGAGCGGGGAGGGAAGACGGCGAGGTAGGCGGGCAGGCAGGCAGGAGGGCGCGAAGGGCTGAAATAGACTCGAACAAAATGCAGGCACTAATGTCAGGAGAAAAAATAAACAGTTGACACGGGGAGAAAAGCAGTTTAAGCAAGCACAAATTTTTGACAAAACAAGCGAGAACAGACGCAATGAAAAAACAACAGTTAACACGGGGAGAAGAGCAGTTAAGCAAGCACAAATTTTCGACAAAAACAGGCGAAAACAGACGCCAGCGGCGTCAGCCGGCAGCGAGGCAGAGGGCAGGCAAGGGGGCACACACAGCAGTTGGTGGCCGTGCGGCGCGGGGGATCCAGAATAGTAGCACAAATGTAATGCTGTTCTGAGTGGATCTTTTTAAGACGTTCATCACCTTGTAGGAGCACTAATAATTGCTCAGCCAGAAGCAAAGAGTCTTTCTTTTTGTCATCTTTTCGAAACACAGAACACACCTCCTTCAGTTGGTCCTCCAGCATGTACAACAATGGGATAGCTTTTCCCAAATTAGAGTCCTCCTTGCTGACTGCACGTGTGAAGACCTCAAAAGGACGAAGCATGCGTGTTAGGCTTTCAACTATGTTCCATTGCGGCCCACCCATCCTCAGCTCCTCTATACCCTCTTTCAAGAAATATTGATCGAGTTGCGTATACTGCTCATACAGACGCTCAAGCATGTAGAAGGTTGAGTTCCAACGTGTTACCACCTCCTGGATGAGTGCTTTCACTGGCATTTGACATTGATATAGCATGCTCCTCAGCTGCTTGCGGGCCTTAAAAGAATGCCTGAAATGCTTGCAAATTTTTCGGCAGTTCTCCAATACACTGTACGCTGCACTGCGTTTATTACCCAAGAATTTTTGGACAACCAGGTTTATACAGTGCGCCAAACACGGCACTCTGAAATAGTAACCGTCCCTCATGGCCTTAACTATATTGGAGCCATTGTCCGTGGAAACATAACCAACCTTGCGTTTTAGTGGGGACAGACAGTTAAGGACCTTTGTGTTAAAGACATCCAAAATGTTTTCTGCTGTGTGACGTTTCTCCAAACCAAACATGGCTAGTGTTGCATGTTTCCGAGCACCTTTAAAAACAATGTTAGTGTCAACACCTGAGTTTAGCTTTGCTTTAGCCCCTGAAAAAGAGACCCAGTGTGCAGTGATGCACATGTAATCAGCGCCTGCGCCACTGGTCCACATGTCTGTTGTCAGATGTATAGTGTGAACAGCACTCTTCTGCAAAGCTGCCCCAATCACCTTCAGAACATCTTCATGTAGTGCTGGAACCGCAACTCGAGCAAAATAGAACCGGCTAGGAACCTTCCATTTAGGGCAGAGCGCTGTCACTAATTCTAGAAAACCAACCCCTTCTACAAAAGAAAAAGGGAGAAGGTCCAGAGCTAGCATTTTAGCCAGCTTAGTGTTATACAGACGGGTCATTGGATGGTTGCGTTCATATTGCGCTTCTGTAAACAACATCTTTTTAATGTTGCCCTGGACCAATGATTTACGGGATGATGATGATCTCTTCGACCCAGTTACGCTCGCTGATGAACTTTTCCGCATTGATGTCTCACTCTCTCCCACACTCTTAGTGTGGCTCCCATGGGGTGTGCTGCTGACATGGGAACTGGGTGTAAGTGAAGTGTTTGAATCGTCTTCTTCTACCTCCTCGTCATCAGCAGATGACAAATCAACGTTTTCATTACGTGCAATTCCGGCTTTCTTGACCGCCTCTAGGTGCGGAAACCATTCGACAGCGTGCCTTCTCTCAAGATGACCTCTCTGGCCTCCGGTACCATAGTTAGAACCAAGCTTACCACGACTAAATCGAAGCTTACAAAGGCTACAAATGGCTACGTTTTCCTTTTTTGGGCAAACACTAAAGAAGTCCCAAACTGGAGACTTGAAATGTCTTCGGGGGCCGGAGGAGGCGGCGATACTGGTGGTGGTGGTCCTGCTGCTAATGACAGATGAAGTGGAGGATGTGGATTGCCGAACTTCAGTACGTTTTGCACTTTCACCACCACGAATTGAGGTCGAGGACGAGGTGGGTACCTTCTTGCGAAGAAATATGGAAGCGGTAGGTTTTGGTGTACTACTTAACTCCAAATCTAATGATTCCATTTCCATTGCCTCCTCGCCGACATCATCATCACGCTCAGCAGCTTCTCGGGATAGGGTCAAAATGTCTCTTTGCTGCATGCCCGGTGGGGCTGCAGTGACCTTTGTGATGACTGGCTCGTCGTCATCGTGAGAGGCTTCATCACCAGCAGTATCTGTCACTTCTTGTTGAGCCTCATCACACTCCATAGGTTTGAGTTTTTGGACGACCTTCCTTTTACGCTTAGGTACCGGTGTCAGATCATGGTGTGCCTCTGCCTCACTGTCAGACCGCAGTTGTGGTTCCCAAGACAGATCACTTGCACCAGAACGAGGTGGGCTTGAAGAAGATGTAGACACCCCCCTTGATCTTTTCCTTGCTAGGGATGTGGAAGACAATGAATGATCATCAGGAGGAGTGGCTTCCAATGATACCTCAGCTTCATTGTCGATTTCCAAATGTGCCCCTACTTCGGGAGGAACAACTATTGTGGGCACTTGTGAACGTCCATGCACCTTTGCTTGCGCATCTCCTTTTGCTGCCTCTCCTTCCACATGTACTTGGGCGTGTACTTGCACATGGTGTTGTTGTTGCGGCTGTGGTTGTTCAACACTTGTCAGATGAGTTACAACAACCTGTGTTGATTCAGGGACATTGCTGCTACTTTCTTGCGATGAGCCAACATCACTGGTCGATGGTGATTGGAGAAGTACACTGACTGCCTCTGAAGCACTCAAGGGCTTTGACTTAAGTTGGCGTGGTGGTGGAGGCACTGAACCCAATGGAGCAGGGGTGCTGCTCTCAGGTTGGTCCCCAGCAGATCCTGCTGCTGCAGGCGTACTTTTTTTTTTGCTCCCAAAAAAAGTGGCGGGTGGCACACCAGCCTCCTTGGTAACTTGTTTCTTCTGCTCCTTACTAGCAACTTTCTTGCTAGAGGAGCTACGGAGAACTTTCTTTGGGGGCGGGGCCATCTTCTTCAGAGCAGGTCAGACAGCAGGCCGCAGTTGCACGAATTGTAGAGTTGTCTGAGGCCAGACGTGACGTCGCGTGACGTTATGCTGCACACACACACCGCTGCAGGACTTCTTCCTGGCACTGGTGGTTCTCTTGAGTCTTGTGCACCTAAAAAAAATGGAAGACAGAGGAACATCAGTTCAGTTATAGAGCACAAAAAAATCGAAAAACACTGCAAAATCAGCACAATCCTAATCCATCCATGCCCTCCATAATGTTTAAATTCAAGACAACCCACAGAAAGACTAGGCCCATGCTAGACTCAAATACCCCTGGTGAAAAGGCCACAAGTACAGGCCCAAAAATCGAAAAACACTGCAAAATCAGCACAATCCCATTCAATCCATGGCCTCCATGATGTTTAAATTCAAGACAACCCACAGAAATACTAGGCCCATGCAAGACTCACTACCCCTGGGCATAAATAAAGGTTGAAAAGTAGGCAAAATGGTTGGAGGCCTAACAACAAAGCCTGCATTCAAAATGGCCACTTGCCTGCCAGCACATGGCCAGTGCCTGTAGCTGCACTCAAAATGGCCACCAGCCACATGGCATGTCCCTCCCCATGAACACCCCCAAAAATCGAAAAACACTGCAAAATCAGCACAATCCCATTCCATCCATGACCTCCATGATGTTTAAATTCAAGACAGCCCACAGAAAGACTAGGCCCATGCTAGACTCAAATACCCCTGGTGAAAAGGTCACAAGTACAGGCCCAAAAATCGAAAAACACTGCAAAATCAGCACAATCCTATTCCATCCATGGCCTCCATGATGTTTAAATTCAAGACAGCCCACAGAAAGACTAGGCCCATGCTAGACTCAAATACCCCTGGTGAAAAGGCCACAAGTACAGGCCCAAAAATCGAAAAACACTGCAAAATCAGCACAATCCTATTCCATCCATGGCCTCCATGATGTTTAAATTCAAGACAGCCCACAGAAAGACTAGGCCCATGCTAGACTGAAATACCCCTGGTGAAAAGGCCACAAGTACAGGCCCAAAAATCGAAAAACACTGCAAAATCAGCACAATCCCATTCAATCCATGGCCTCCATGATGTTTAAATTCAAGACAACCCACAGAAATACTAGGCCCATGCAAGACTCACTACCCCTGGGCATAAATAAAGGTTGAAAAGTAGGCAAAATGGTTGGAGGCCTAACAACAAAGCCTGCATTCAAAATGGCCACTTGCCTGCCAGCACATGGCCAGTGCCT
This sequence comes from Lissotriton vulgaris, assembly GCF_964263255.1. Lineage (NCBI taxonomy): Eukaryota > Metazoa > Chordata > Amphibia > Caudata > Salamandridae > Lissotriton > Lissotriton vulgaris. The sequence continues at coordinate 82,385 of NW_028246509.1, forward strand.
GTAGCTGCACTCAAAATGGCCACCAGCCACATGGCATGTCCCTCCCCATGAACACCCCCAAAAATCGAAAAACACTGCAAAATCAGCACAATCCCATTCCATCCATGGCCTCCATGATGTTTAAATTCAAGACAGCCCACAGAAAGACTAGGCCCATGCTAGACTCAAATACCCCTGGTGAAAAGGCCACAAGTACAGGCCCAAAAATCGAAAAACATTGCAAAATCAGCACAATCCCATTCCATCCATGGCCTCCATGATGTTTAAATTCAAGACAGCCCACAGAAAGACTAGGCCCATGCTAGACTCAAATACCCCTGGTGAAAAGGCCACAAGTACAGGCCCAAAAATCGAAAAACACTGCAAAATCAGCACAATCCCATTCAATCCATGGCCTCCATGATGTTTAAATTCAAGACAACCCACAGAAATACTAGGCCCATGCAAGACTCACTACCCCTGGGCATAAATAAAGGTTGAAAAGTAGGCAAAATGGTTGGAGGCCTAACAACAAAGCCTGCATTCAAAATGGCCACTTGCCTGCCAGCACATGGCCAGTGCCTGTAGCTGCACTCAAAATGGCCACCAGCCACATGGCATGTCCCTCCCCATGAACACCCCCAAAAATCGAAAAACACTGCAAAATCAGCACAATCCCATTCCATCCATGGCCTCCATGATGTTTAAATTCAAGACAGCCCACAGAAAGACTAGGCCCATGCTAGACTCAAATACCCCTGGTGAAAAGGCCACAAGTACAGGCCCAAAAATCGAAAAACACTGCAAAATCAGCACAATCCCATTCCATCCATGGCCTCCATGATGTTTAAATTCAAGACAGCCCACAGAAAGACTAGGCCCATGCTAGACTCAAATACCCCTGGTGAAAAGGCCACAAGTACAGGCCCAAAAATCGAAAAACACTGCAAAATCAGCACAATCCCATTCAATCCATGGCCTCCATGATGTTTAAATTCAAGACAACCCACAGAAATACTAGGCCCATGCAAGACTCACTACCCCTGGGCATAAATAAAGGTTGAAAAGTAGGCAAAATGGTTGGAGGCCTAACAACAAAGCCTGCATTCAAAATGGCCACTTGCCTGCCAGCACATGGCCAGTGCCTGTAGCTGCACTCAAAATGGCCACCAGCCACATGGCATGTCCCTCCCCATGAACACCCCCAAAAATCGAAAAACACTGCAAAATCAGCACAATCCCATTCCATCCATGGCCTCCATGATGTTTAAATTCAAGACAGCCCACAGAAAGACTAGGCCCATGCTAGACTCAAATACCCCTGGTGAAAAGGCCACAAGTACAGGCCCAAAAATCGAAAAACACTGCAAAATCAGCACAATCCCATTCCATCCATGGCCTCCATGATGTTTAAATTCAAGACAGCCCACAGAAAGACTAGGCCCATGCTAGACTCAAATACCCCTGGTGAAAAGGCCACAAGTACAGGCCCAAAAATCGAAAAACACTGCAAAATCAGCACAATCCCATTCAATCCATGGCCTCCATGATGTTTAAATTCAAGACAACCCACAGAAATACTAGGCCCATGCAAGACTCACTACCCCTGGGCATAAATAAAGGTTGAAAAGTAGGCAAAATGGTTGGAGGCCTAACAACAAAGCCTGCATTCAAAATGGCCACTTGCCTGCCAGCACATGGCCAGTGCCTGTAGCTGCACTCAAAATGGCCACCAGCCACATGGCATGTCCCTCCCCATGAACACCCCCAAAAATCGAAAAACACTGCAAAATCAGCACAATCCCATTCCATCCATGGCCTCCATGATGTTTAAATTCAAGACAGCCCACAGAAAGACTAGGCCCATGCTAGACTCAAATACCCCTGGTGAAAAGGCCACAAGTACAGGCCCAAAAATCGAAAAACACTGCAAAATCAGCACAATCCCATTCCATCCATGGCCTCCATGATGTTTAAATTCAAGACAGCCCACAGAAAGACTAGGCCCATGCTAGACTCAAATACCCCTGGTGAAAAGGCCACAAGTACAGGCCCAAAAATCGAAAAACACTGCAAAATCAGCACAATCCCATTCCATCCATGGCCTCCATGATGTTTAAATTCAAGACAGCCCACAGAAAGACTAGGCCCATGCACCACTCACTACCCCTGGTCAAGGCCCCAACAACAGGTCAAAAATCGAAAAACACAAAATTTTACAAAAAAAAAAAATCGAAAAACACAGAAAAATCAGCACAATCCCAATTCATCTATGGCCTCCATGATGTTTAAGTTCAAGACAACCCACAGAAAGAATCAGTCCACCCACCACTGAGTACCCCTGGGGAAAAGGCCCCAAAACAGCCCAAAAATCGAAAATCCCAAAATTTTAGTTGCAGCAACTGTAATGCCCCAAACAAACTTACTTGTAAAATTTCTAATCCAACAGTGATCCAAAGAAAGTCAAAAAGGCCTCAAATCCAAAGATCCAGCAGCATCCACAAAAAGTAATCCTTCCAGGTCCACATCCGAATGAAAAGTGACCAGGAGATGGACAAAGCACTGGGAGGAGCCTGCTGAACAGGAACAGGAAGTTGAAGACTATGGGGCACTTCCTTCCTCCCACCCCCCTGCCCCCCTCCCCAAAATGGACTCCTCGCTAAAAAAGTGCAGGCAAATGTCAAACTAAGGAGTTATTCACATAAAAATCATCATTTCTAGAAGGTTTATGCTGCTTGCTGGTGGATTTCTTGTGCAGAATTGCAAATTTATATTTTCGCTCGCCGCATCTCAAATCTCGCAATTGCGAAGTACCGCGAGACGTGATCTCGCCGTACTCGCGTTGACAAACTATCGCTGGCAAGCCGCGATGACGTAATCGCGCTCGCAAATTCCCGCGGGATCACACAGCAAGATCCAAAATGGCGCAGCACTCGCAAACTATCGAAAAAAACAACTCGGCAAACGATGATAAACGCCGCGCGCCGCAAAAATTGTATCACCAACGCCGCGCGCCGCCAAAAAAATCCGCTGCGTGCGAATTTGCGGATTTTGCGGGAAATCCGCAAATCTCGCGGATTGCGGATTTCCCGAAAATCCGCAAAATCCGCGAGCGGAACGGATTTTCCGCCCACGCTTAGTTACAAGCCAATGTGAGGGAGGTTAGTTTTCCTTCTAATGTAGAGGAAATGGAAAATGTGGTTCCATCTGGTAGTGTTTCTGAGGAATCAGTTGTGGTCCCACAAGACATAGTATCTGTATCTGAGGAAGTTAACCCTTCTTTAGGTGAAGATCCTATTTTGTGTTGTCATTCTTCAAGGAAGAGAGTGGTGCCTTCTTGGCTGAAAGATTACATTATTGAAAATAGGTAAACATTATTATTACATGTTCTTTATAAAGTATTGTGAAAATAGAAAAAAGTAGCAATTACAATGTTCTTTTTATTTATTTTCATTTTGTTCCCTTGTTTAGGAAAATGGGGATGTGTTGTGTTTGCATTTCTTAAATGTACTTATGATTATTCCTTTGTGCATGTGCCAGCTTAGGTCATTGTAAGAATGTAGAATGTATGTGTCATCATGCTGTGCATCATTTGTAAAGAGCAGTTGTTCCTTGGATGCTGAACTTACTGGATGCCATACTATTGAGCTCTTCGTGTTATTAAAGAATACTTATCTACAATTCCTGCATTTATTCTTCATTACACATTGACAGATATTTTATAGTTTGTGCCCTCCTCTCTTCCTGAGTTTGTTGGTGTTTCTGTGACTTCCTTGGAAGATGTTGCTGATGTACACTTCCATAGATGTCTGTAACTCATGGCACCATATCTGACACATAACTCCTTTGTATTTCAGTATCCGGCCTCGGGACGAACAATACTCTGTATCATTTTCCTCTTCTAGTAAATCTGGAGGGGGTGAAAGATGGCTATATTGTGTGTCATGTCTTGAGGCGTGATTTCTCTTGACTGACTGATCTCTATTCTCTTGAGACCTTTCTACATCTTTCCTCCCTACTCTTTCAATCTTGTTTATTGCATTGAGAAGGGATGCTTTGAGTTTAGCCTGCTCACTGGATCTTGTCTTATTGCAGATTGCCTTCAATGCCAGTGACCTTTCGAAGAGCTTGCATCATGTAGTTGATGACAGGCAAATGTCAATGATCCGCTGCCGAATGGCATCCCCAGTTGTGAATAAACTGAATGCACAATGTTATGCCAGGCATTCTAGCCTAGCAGCAAAAGCTGCTAGGTATTTACCCGGTTCCTGCCATGCTGAGATGAAGATATGGCATTCTTGGTCCACAATTCTGTATAAAGTGTTTCTTTTAGTTTTTTTATGTCTCAATCTTTCTTGTCGAGAATGTTCTGTTAGGCGTCATCCAATGGGTAGGTCACCGACCACAAAAATCAAAAGCTGCCATTTTTGTTTGTCTCATGTTTCTCCTGCTACTTCCAGAAAATGATATAGTGACTCGAGCCACTTTTTCCATCTTGGTCCTAAATTCATTGTATCTGCTTCTATGACAGAGAGTGGTACGTCAAGATAAGGAGTTGACTTTCATGATGCTCTCTCTTTTGGCACGATGAAGTAAAGTGATGACAAGCTTGAACTTGAATCGTTTTAGGAATGGCCACTCAGTGCTTTGTTATGAGCCTGCCTGGTCCCAACATGGAGGATTCTTAGGCGCCATACATGTCTGACCCTGAGATGGCTTCCTATTAGGTTCCAATGGGGGAGTGCCTGACTTGAATATGGCTGTGTGTCAAACACTTGGTGCAATATATTGGTTTCTATGTGACCTTGCGCTACTGCTGTGATTTTTGCCTGCACAGTTATATTTTCCAAGGCACACTGGTCTGGGCATAAAATGAGGGGTTTTGGCTTGCACTGTATATTCCTGCTCAGGTGAGGGGGGAGCCTGCTCTTCCGTGCGTTGCTTCCTTTTTTAGGTCTCACCTTGGCAGCACTTGTGTTGTCTATTCGAGACATGTTGTATTCAGGATATGCGGTACAAAAGGGGGTGGTGATGGACGGAGCATCTGAATCAATTAAAAACTCGCACCCAGTCAAAATATCTGGGTTTAATCCATCACCGTTCTTTAGCCCACTCTGCCACCCCAGTTCAGACATGGCTATATGCAAATCAGTCTGACCCTGTGCCTCATGGGAACAGTCCAGCCCGAACTGCCAAGCCATGTCTTCACTGGACCGGAAACAAGCTTCCGAGGACCGGTTTCTAGCATTCCAGCCGTCTTCAGCCCGGCTTGCTTGAATCCAGTGGCAAAGTGAGCAAGGGACTCACGTCTGAGCATACCCTGCCACACTTATGGCGGTCAAAAGCGGTACAAAAGGGGGTGGTGATGGACGGAGCATCTGAATCAATCAAACACTCACACCCAGTCAAAAGATCTGGGTTTAATCCATCACCGTTCTTTAGCCCACTCTGCTTGGCAGTTCGAGCTGGGCTTTTCACATGAGGCACAGGGTCAGACTGATTTGCATATGGCTATGTCTGAGCTGGGGTGGTGTGGGGTGCAGAAAAACAATGGATTTAGGCCCAGATCTCTGTACTGGGGTGAATGTATGACATTGTTCTGCATTCTGTCCATCTACTGTGGTTTTTGCAGTATTCAGGATATGGGCATGAAGCTCCGCCAACTTTGCACCCATCTTTTTAATTGCCTCCTGTCACTGTCCTTTGTAAATGGTGGTGCCCGCTTTCCCCTGCATTGCTTCCCTTTTAAGCTCTCGCCTAGGCAGCACTTGTGCAGTCTCTTCGAGACATGTTGTATTCAGGATATGGGCATGAAGCTGCGCCCAGTTGGCACCCATCTTTTTAATTGCCTACTGTCACTGTCCTTTGTAAATGGTGGCATTTCATTGATCAATAGGTTTAGCAGTCCCTCCTTAGTACCACCTTAGTCCCTCTTTATTCTCTTCTTGTAACCTCCCATGAGGACACCCCCTGTTACATATGTTGTTACTCGGTATGTTTTAATTACAGTCTCTGACCACTATTTTCTTACATGGCTTTCTCCTGCAATCAGGACATGCTGTCCTGCAACACTTTTTTTTTTAATGTACCTTGAGTGGTATGCCTTGGCTAACAGAATGGCGGCCGCCCCTTTCTTTTATTATTTGCAGCGCCGAACATGGCTGCATACCTTTTTTTCTTTTTATTTACTTTAGTTAAAATGGCAGCTCCTACTCTTTAGCTTTAAACATCTTAAGGTAAAGCGTGGGTGCTGCAATTGCTTCAGAAGTAAAGAAATAGGAAACATTTAGCATTTTTTTCTATTTCTTTACTTTTGAAGCAATCCCTTCACCCGTGCTTTAGCTTAAGATATTTATACTAAATCACGGGTTACGCTATAGTAACAAAAGTAAATAAATCGAAAAAAAACATGCAGACAATATTTTTATTCTATTTGTTTACTTTGTTACAATTACCGCAACCGCAATTTAGTTTTATAAATCTTAAGCTACAGCACTGGTGCTGCGATTGCTTCAAAAGTAAAGAAATAGACATTTTTTTTTCCTATTTCTTTACCTTTGAAGGAAGGGCGGCAGCCGTGCTTTAGCTCAAGACGTTTGAAGTTAAAGCGCAAGTGCCACAATTGATTTGTAATGCAATAACTCTCGCATTATTGAAAGTTTGAGCTATTGGTGTTGCGTTATTATTCGCAACGCCAATAGCACAAACTTTTACTAATGCAAGACCTATCGCATTGCAAATGCTTGTTACTGCTTAGCAGTTCAGCCAGCCCTGCCAAGTACCACACATCAGGAGTTAGACTAACGCATTTAAGTGCGATGGTCCACATTGTCGCACTGAAAAGTTTTGTCACGCATTATAAGGGGTTTTTGCTGGTCAAACCCTGCAGCCAGAGCACTCCTGGCTGTTATTATAGTAACACTAGTGGCACAGGCAGTCAGCGCACGGTTCACACAGCTCGGCAGACGTCTTGGTGGCTGGGCTTTCTCAGGTGTCCAGCAAGCTAAAAATGTATGAGGCTCGTAATAGGCTGCACATTTATGTTGTGGATGATTTCATTGTGCGGCCTAAAGTTTATCTACTCCGGGGATGTTGCCAATTGTCATTTCTTCCTTTCTCTCAAAGAGGCAATATTTCGTAGCAATGCAGGTGCTTTTCTAATCAGTTAATTATGTATTTAATTCTTGTCTCGACAAGTTGCAAGTTCAACACACTGCCTAATCCGCCGCACGATAACGAAAAGGCACTTACATGAAACCTGATTGATGCTGGATAAATAAGGTCTTAGTCTTGAATGTATTCTGGTGCCTTACAGCAGTTTATTGTGTGATATAAATTCATTCATTTGGAAAGTTAAGCCATATAAAAGATGGCTAAATGTATTTTCCATGATGAATGTGTTATTGTAGAAATTAACCAATGACACAAGAATCAATTAAAAAAAGTACTATGTTGTGTTGAATTTTATGTCATTGATACCATGAGTGATCATAGTGTGAAATCTATTTAAAGTCTTGTGATGGGTGATCCAGAACTGATCCAGGAGTATTTAGATTAATCTGGAAAGCAGCCAAAGGTGGATTAAAATGTCGA